>NC_081548.1:11949480-11951331 GCF_901000735.1 Corylus avellana | reverse complement strand
GCCAGCCGTGGCCCAGCCAGCGCGCCCCAGCCACGGCAATCGCCGCGTGCCCACGACAAGGCCAAGGCACTACAAACCGAGGTTAGTGGCACTGCAATCAGAGGTTAGTGGCAGTGCCTGGGTGCCAGCCGTGGCCCAGCCAGCGCGCCCCAGCCATGGCAATCGCAGCGCGCCCACGACAAGGCCAAGGCACTACAAACCGAGGTTAGTGGCACTGCAAACAGAGGCTAGTGGCAGTGCCCGGGTGCCAGCCGTGGCCCAGCCAGCGCGCCCACGACAAGGCCAAGGCACTACAAACCGAGGTTAGTGGCACTGCAAACGGAGGTTAGTGGCACTGCCTTGCCTGTGTGCCCACACACCCATGCCACGGCTTGCCTTGGTGGGTGCCTTGGCATGCCTTGGTGGGTGCCTTGGCATGCCTTGGTGGGTGCCATGGCATGCCTTGGTGGGTGCCATGGCTTGCCTTGGTGGGTGCCATGGCTTGCCTTGGTGGGTGCCTTGGCATGCCTTGGTGGGTGCCTTGGCATGCCTTGGTGGGTGCCATGGCATGCCTTGGTGGGTGCCTTGGCATGCCTTGGTGGGTGCCATGGCTGCCTTGGTGGGTGCCATGGCTTGCCTTGGTGGGTGCCATGGCATGCCTTGGTGGGTGCCAGGGCTTGCCTTGGTGGGTGCCTTGGCTTGCCTTGGTGGGTGCCATGGCATGCCTTGGTGGGTGCCATGGCTTGCCTTGGTGGGTGCCATGCTTGGTGGGTGCCACGGCCAATCCCAAAACGAGTCGACACCGTGCCAAATTTTTTTTTGCCCGTGCCAATTGCCCAAACTTTGTTTCTAAATTCATTATAAGACATTTGGAAGGTTTCCCAAGCTTCAACTCCCGCTCAGCAGCAATTTTCTATTTTTTATGAATTTTTTAATATTTTCCAATTAAAAAATAATAAAAAATAATCCGTTCGTCGGAAAAATATAAAATTTTTTCCTACTTGAAGACATGATTTTTCTAAGCATGTGTGCAAAAAATCTCATCAAAACTCCAAGTATTTCTTCAAAAAAGGCCATTATGTTTGCTCGGACATTTGTGCGCATCCTCCTGCCAGAGGGGATTTAGACTTAAGGGCTCTTTAGGGGGGGCATGCAAGCAGCCCCATGGGCAGCAGCAGGTGTGCTGCCCATCCGTGCCCCAACACATGCCAAGCTGGGCATGTGTTCAAAGGGCGTGTGCCACGCTTCCCGCAGGCGGCGGGGGGTATCGCCTTTCCACCGCCGCCCGGCGGTGGTTGTGGTGGCGGCCGGCGGAATTTTCCGGCGACGGAATTTTCCGGCGGGCGTCTGTCCCTTCGAAATTCATGGGCTGCAATCGTGAACGTCATGCCTACGCTCTCGAGCGCTTCTTGGCAGCGGCTTGCCTATGCAAAGCGGGCGGTGTTCATTTCATCCAATGCTACGCGTGGGCTTGCCGATGGAGGCAATTGGGGGCGTTTGGCTTGATTTTTGTGGTGCGTAAGACCCGTGTGTGTGCGTGTGTCGGCGTGTGTGCGCGTGTGTGTTCTAATGTTCTTGGGGGTGGCCCCGTGGCGGTCGAGCCTACATGCTTGGTGGCTTCATTGGCGACACGCCTGTGCACGCGGATGGTGTTCGTTTCACCCAGTGCTACGCATGGGCAAGCTAGTGGGGCTGCTTGGGCTGCGGCTTTGCTTCCATGGGGCTGATCCCCCCCTCGGTTTCCTTTTGGCTCGCTTTGGGGTGGCCCCATGGCGGTCGAGCCTACGTGCTTGGTGGCTTCATTGGCGACACGCCTGTGCACGCGGATGGTGTTCGTTTCACCCAGTGCTACGCATGGGCAAAAGCTAGTGG
>NC_081548.1:11836980-11931980 GCF_901000735.1 Corylus avellana | reverse complement strand
ATGTTTCAATATGTATTTTTTATAAAACATAGAACATTGCATAGGGCTTTATGGTCTATTGGTTGTATGAGCAAAATATGAGAATGTGTGCTTAGATTTGGTGAGGTGAATTCTGAAACCCAAGTTTTTTTTTTTTTTTTTTTTTTTTAATCATTTGCTTTTAATCAATTTCATTTAGTTTATCTTTTTGCACGACCAAATCACACAAAATTTGGAACTAGGTTAAAATAGGATTAATTTAGATAGAAATTTATTTTCACAACGCAATTTCCTACGGATTCGACCTTGCACTTGCATATTCTATATTGCAAACGATTCGTGTACTTGGGAGTATTTTTAAAACTCACAACATCCACCATACCTGAAACTGAACCAACAAAGATGTAAAGAATTAAGTGGCCGTATCCTTAGCTTTAATTCTGTTACAGAATATTTCATAGAGGAATCATAAGTCAACGTTAAGTCAATGAGATTAACTGTTTAGTCAAAATTATTTATTGGATTACAGTCATAATTATTTATTGAAATTAATTGTGATCAAAATATTGTTGCGTAATAAATGTCAAGGAGACATTATTATGAACATATTTAAGCCAGTAATATTTTTTTCATTTAGGTCCCTCACCAAGTTGATGTTATTTAACCATAATAAGGCTTTCTTATTTATTAGGTTAAATGCTTTATTCATTTAAAATATGGGCTAGAGAGATATGATGCAATTGGGCTTGTGATAAAACCTAGAGGCCCAATGAACATAAGTGGAACACATAAGGACAAAGAAAATTCTTTTGGCCTATGTGTTGGAGACAAGGAGAAAGGCCTGGGGTAAAACCCAGGCCCAATTCCCAAGGATGGGAATGCATGGCCCAACAAGTATTCATGTGAGTTTGTACTCACCCAAGTCGAGCGTTTGGTCATTACCCAGTGGATCAAAATTTGGTCAATGAATGTTTGGTGGTCCCCCCACGAATGTTTGGTGTACTATTACCCAATGGTTCTAGGGTTCCAGACCGAATGTTCGGTGGCCCTCCTGTGAGCGTTCGGCCGAAACACAAAATCCCAAAATCTTACTTCCAACGAACCCTAATGAACCGAGAAATCTTGCTAACCCTCCAACTAAGCTAAACATAGCCTAGCAATTACCCAAGGCACTACAGCACTTGTTGTAGGAAGATGCTATGTGGGACCTATTGGAATTATGTCCTAAATCCCAATGATTTTATATATCTATGGTGACATTCAAACGTTTGTTATGAATATAAATGTTATATTGTTAACTGCAAAAAAATTCATATTTTAAGCCCTTAACTTATATTTGTTAATTCGTTAGTTTTGTTAGTGTATGCTATTTTAGTTCTTTTATCTATTTTCTTTGTTTTCGTAGGCTTTTGAAAGAAAATGAAGCAAATCTGGAAGTATTGGGCTTAAAGGGCAAATTTGGGAAAAGCTAGAGGCTCTGGTAGTGTGATCGATTGCAGGAGTCTTGCGAACGAGTGCACTACAAGCAAAAGGATCAAACAAGCGCAAGGAGTGCGCTCATGCGCACAAGCAACATCCTCGATCGCATATGCGATCGAGTGCCCAACACTAGAGATCGATCGCAGTCATGCGATCCAGTGCACACGGGCTGCGATCAAGCGCACCCGTGCTTGAAGAGCAAGCCAGCTGCAGCCAGAATTTCCTTTCCTTCCATATTAGGGTATTCCAAGTCCCACTTGTAATAGGACTAAACCCTACGAATTTCTAGGTTTACTAGTGTAACAAGGACTTATAAAGGCCTACAAATAGACCTTTTAGCTTTAGGAATAAAGTAGGGAGAAAGCGGCACAAGCTCTGGAAAGGAACTAAAGGCTAGATCAAGAGGAGTTTGGATTTTTCTTCTCTTCCACCTTTTATTTTTATTACGTAATTTATATTTTAATTGGGGCTAGATTGAAGCCCTAATCATGTCACTTTAGGATTTCAATATTGGTGCCTTTACTACAATTATATTTTGGTGTGTTTAACTTGATTAATTCCTATTATCTTGAATTCCTCATATGTGTTTGCCTGATCAACATGTGCATGTGGTATGGACTAGTTAATTAAATCAATTTGGATGACTGAGTCCTGGGTTTAATAAGAGTAACAAAAGAAATCCACACCGGGTTCTTGGGTTAATCAACATGGAAAACTGAGAGTATACACCCATGCCCTAGGTTCCGTGTGTTTGTCGATTTCCATAGATTTATGCTTTATTAAAGAACAACTTAATATACACTCATGCTAAATCTATTAAGAAAGAAAAGAGTTAGAGTATACACCCATGCCTAACTCGTTGCTTAGGGAAATTGATAAGTGTCAAATATTGCATATTTGGACCATTTATTTACATTAGTTAATCCTTTAACTATGTCGTTATTTAATATTTTGTGTTAGTTTTGTGTTTTTAGTGTTTTGTAGGTCGTTGAAGAAAAACTACAGCTTTAAAGGAAAAAATGCAAAGTTTGAAAGAAAACATACTTTGAGAAGACCAAGATGCTGTGGTTAAGTCTAACCAAATCCAAGAAAAAGGTTAAATCAGATTAAATTGGATAAAAGATCAGATTAGATAAGATTTCGGATCGGATTCAAATTCAAATTCTGTATATGTCTCAATATTTTAACCGTAACTTTTTGTTCAAATATCGGATTTAAGTGATTCAAGCGGCATTAAAAAGCTAATTCAAAATACTACAATTTGTTGTGAAATAGGATTTTCCTAATTCTGAAGGCTTCTATGCTAAAATTGCCTCGCAATTAAAGGATACAAATCTAGGCGAATCCTATTCCGATTTCAAACTTCTATTTTGACTGGAAGATAGACCTCCAAATTATCTAGGTTTAATAAGGTTTTTAGGACTTTCCTAAGCCTATATATAGACTTTTCAAGAAAAGAGACACAATCCTAGAGAGCAAAATTCTTTTGTTTAGTTTTTCTTTAGGTTTAGGTTTAGGTTTAGATTTTATTTTTATGTGGAGCTAAATTCCCAACTAAGGTTGGGGATGAAGCCTCACTGATGAAGAACGACATCACTTTTATGTAAGTCTTTATTTATCCGATTTTACTGAGTTTTATATTTCAATTGTTTTACTTCTAATCAATGTGTGGAGTGATTCTTGGATATCTCTTGTGATTCAAGGATACATGTGATGATTTAAGATAATTTCATATGATTGATTGCTTGGTTTTTAACTCATCAAAATTGGATATCCCTTGTGATTTGTTCTACGGATGCATCTGGTGTTTCAATTGAATTTGGATTCCTTTTGTGATTTGGGCAATGAATGGATACATGGGATAGTTTTGATTATTTTTGAAGCATAGTAAAACATACATAAGATTTAAATTGTGAGAACTTCGGATAAATATTGATGGATATGGAGTATGTTGTTATGATTCGGTGAGTGTGGATTCCCAAACCTTAGTATTTATCTTTTGTTTTATTTAGTTTATGTTTATCTTTTAATTTTTAAAACCAAAATTCAAAACCCTTTTGGAACTAGGTTAGGATTAAATCAGTTTAGATTTAAATTGCTCTTTCAAAAATACAATTCTCTGTGGGTTCGACCTCATACTTGCAATCCATTATACTACAATTGATTCATGCACTTGCAAGCTAAATAAATTTGCACAACAAGTTTTTGGCGCCGTTGCCGAGGAATTGTTCAATTTTTGAAACCAATTTATATTAAAATTAGTTTTATTCTTCTACTAGTTATAATTAGGATTTTATTTTTCTACAATTTGTTTTGTTTTATTCGTGTTACTAAAAAAAAAAAAAAGATTTTTCTTCTTGTTTTTTTGTTTTGTTTTGGCTTGTTTTACAGTTCTGCCGCAGCACCTTCCGTACAACCCTGCTAGTGCGATCGATCGCAGCCCTACAGGAAAGGCAGTAACTGCAGCAATTCCGTAGATTTTTGCCAAAAATTTATTTTTGGTCCTTTTTGTGAGTTTTTAAATTTTAGTTTTATTTTTTTAGTTAGTTAGTCGTTTTTTTTATTTCAAAATAAAAAATAAAAATGTTAATGTTTTATGTGGGATATTTGCATGCTAAAAAGTGAGGGGGAAGTATGAATTTTCATTTTAATGATTTTAATGCCTCTCCTAGTTATAGGACACCAGCTCCTATCAACTACTCTCTAAATTTTTACCCACATAAACCATGTTCATACAGTCATACTGTTTCAATCCTTATCATGAGGAAAACAATTGTCCAGATCTGCGAGCTGAGCTCGATGACTTATGGGGCAAATTAGACCAAATCAGAGCAGCTAGATCTAACTTTTCATATGAACAAATGAACACCAATTTCTCCAACCCGGGGTTTGATTCAAATTTCAATTGTTATAACCCAGACTGGAGCAACCAATATAATTTCTTAGAATCAGCTCAGGCTATAGGAAATTATGCTCACCAATTTGATGAATTGCACCATTCAGAATATCCGCAGTTCGATCATCAAGCTCAAACTCCTGTTTATCAATCTACCACTCAAATGCCATAGCCTGCACCACAATCATCACTAGAATACATGATAAAAACATTAATAGAAAAAGTCGACCAGTCCAACTCCCAAGCTATACAAGAGCTAAAAGGTTTTACCAATCAAGCTGTACAGGAACTGAGGAATTCCAACATGGCTAATGGCAGAGATATACTAGAACTTAAGCAGGCCATGACCATGATAGAAGGACAGATCGGTCATCTAGTTGCTGACTTCAACAGAATAGAGGAAGAAGAGCTTCAAAGTCAACTGATGGCTAAAAGGCACTGCATGATTGATGAGGATAATTCCGAAAATTCTTATCATGAGCATCACACTTGAGAGTGGAGAAATTGTGGATAACAAAGAGAAGGAAGAGAAAGATGAGCAAGTTGAGCACCATGAAAATAGTGAGCCCCCAATGGATCCTAATCTGCCCAGTGACATGGAAGTGAATACTGAAGCTCCTGCCTGCATCACTGTCCCTCTTAAAAAATATCAAGAGCCCAAAGCTTCATCGCCTGAATGTCTCAAAGAGCCATCTTATGTCAAGATACTCAAGGACTTGTGCACACAAGCACACAAAGCTAAGAACCACTTTCCTAAGAAGATTCTTCGAAGTAAGAAATTCTACATAAGATGGCGAAATATCCTTCCAGAGGGGTATGAAGTTTTGAAGAAGAAGGGGTGGAAGGGATTGGTTGGACATCCGCATGATAGGGGAAAGCACTGTAAAGTTTTCTCCTCCAGTTTATTTTCTACACTTCACTCCAAAAATTCTTTCTTTCCTTTTTCATTACATGTTAATTTTTTTTTTTTTTTTTTTTTTGTTTCTAATAGCAATTAATCTTTTGATATTGTTTTTATGAAAAAAAATATTGCTATTAGTTTTTGTTGACAGGTGTTTTGGTGTTTAAGTTTGGGGGACGCCCTAGCCTTGTTCACACTGAGATTTCCTTACTTCCGGTAATGTATTTCTATTCTACACATTGAGGACAATGTGTAATTCAAGTTTGGGGTATGGAAAAACACTTTGTCTATTTATTTTTGTTCTTATTTGTTTAATTTTATTTGTCTTTTTGTGTTAAAAAAAATTGAAAAAAAAAAAATTGTGCTATGTTGTTGTCAAGTTTGAGTTAAACTGTAACTGTGATTTGCATTTCATTAGCTTGCTTAAAAAGTTGAACAAATTATTATGTCATTAGGAGTCTGAGTCCCTTGACTTATTTTTGGGTAAAAGAGATTTCACTTGTTTTGAGATAAATTTTCATGAGCACATTAGCATGTTTTCTATGAGGTATGATGTTTGAGCTTAGGCTTATTCTCTTTGAGATTTGTTGAATGACCTATTGATGAATAACCATTGGCTTGCAAGATATAAAAATAAATAAAATAAAAAAGAAGAAGAAAAAAATAAATAAAAAAGAGAAGGAAAACAAAAGGAAAGATCATGTTGAGTTTTTCACTGAGTAACCGAACCTCTTGCCTCATTAAGCATTGAGTATTCGCGTCAAAATGTGTGAAGTTCAGTGTTGATTTATGATATGGCTAATCTGACTTCATAGCATTTTTGACTTAAGTTAATAAGCCCTTAGGGATGTTCTATATCTAGTGCCCTAAAGCCACCTGGCTTGGGAGTCATTGGCCTAACACTTGTTATAGGGGTCAATTAGAAAGCTTAAGGGAGTTAGACATTGCAGAGCCTATAAAAAAAAAAATTAAAAAAAAATAAATAAAAAAATGCATATCTTGTCTTGGTTGTTTCATTTGATAGAGATTTTTACAAATTTTATGGAACTTGTCTTGAGTTTAAGCTGAAAGCTTCATGATTGTATGCTAATTACACTTTACACATTTCAGAACATATGAGATCTCAATTGTCCATTTATGAGTGATTTGATTTTAGATTTCCTTTTGACTGTTATGATGGTGTTTGTCTTTTTAAGTTTGCTCATGAATAAGAACCATGGTTTATGTGAAACTTCTTTGTTGTTAATAACATAGTGTTACAATGTTTGTGAGTATCATTCCTGTTAAGCCCTCACGAGACTTCACTCTTCCACTAGGGATGCCTAGGGGTTTAAAAGACTTGTTGCATATGCTAAATGTAATCGTCTCTCCCACGAAAAAGGATTTATGTTTCTTGCTTTTATTTTATTTTTCGTTTTGTTTTGCTAAGGGACTAGCAAAATGTAAGTTTGGGGGTGTTTGATAAGTGCCAAATATTGCATATTTGGACCCTTTATTTACATTAGTTAATCCTTTAACTGTGTCGTTATTTAATATTTTGTGTTAGTTTTGTGTTTTTAGTGTTTTGTAGGTCGTTGAAGAAAAACTACAGCTTTAAAGGGAAAAATGCAAAGTTTGAAAGAAAACATACTTTGAGATGACCTAGATGATGTGGTTAAGTCTAACCAAATCCAAGAAAAAGGTTCAATCAAATTAAATTGGATAAAAGATCAGATTTGATAAGATTTCGGATCGGATTCAAATTCAGATTCTGTATATGTCTCAATATTTTGACCGTAACTTTTCACTTAAATATCGGATTGAAGTGATTCAAGCGGCATTGGAAAGCTAATTCAAAATACTACAATTTGTTGTGAAATAGGATTTTCCTAATTCTAAAGGTTTCTATGCCAAAATCACCTCGTAATTAAAGGATACAAATCTAGACGAATCCTATTCCGATTTCAAACTTCTATTTTGACTGGGAGACAGACCTCCGAATTATCTAGGTTTAATAAGGTTTTTAGGACTTTCCTAAGCCTATAAATAGAATTCTTTGCATTCAAGAAAAGAGACACAATCCTAGAGAGCAAAATTCTTTAGTTTTTTTTTAGGTTTAGGTTTAGGTTTAGATTTTATTTTTATGTGGAGCTAAATTCCTAACTAAGGTTGGAGATGAAGCCTCACTGATGAAGAACGACATCACTTTTATGTAAGTCTTTATTTATCCGATTTTATTGAGTTTTATATCTCAATTGTTTTACTTCTAATCAATGTGTGGAATGATTCTTGGATATCTTTTTTGATTCAAGGATACATGTGATGATTTAAGATAATTTTATATGATTGATTGCTTGGTTTTTAACTCATAAATTTTGAATATCCCTTGTGATTTGTTCTACGGATACATCTGGTGTTTCAATTGAATTTGGATTCCTTTTGTGATTTGGGCAATGAATGGATACATGGGATGGTTTTGATTAATTCTTTGAAGCATAGTAAAACATACATAAGATTTAAATTGTGAGAACTTCGGATAAATATTGATGGATATGGAGTATGTTGTTATGATTCGGTGAGTATGGATTTCCAAACATTAGTCTTTATCTTTTGTTTTATTTAGTTTATGTTTATCTTTTAATTTTTAAAACCAAAATTCAAAACCTTTTTGGAACTAGGTTAGGATTTAATCAGTTTAGAATTAAATTGCTCTTTCAAAAATACAATTCTCTGTGGGTTCAACCTCGCACTTGCAATCCATTATACTACAATTGATTCGTGCACTTGCGAGTTAAATAAATTTGCACAACAATAGCTTAAGGAGTATACACCCATGCCCTTAGGTTTGCAAACATTAAATATACCAATATGATTGGCGCATTGGCATATTGTTATCTTAATTAGTCTGATTAGTGGTGGATATCAAAACCCTAATCCTTTTTAGTTTTAATTTATCTTTTATTTTATTTCTTTATTTAATTCAATTGTGACAATTGAATTTTATCTGTTTAATTAAATAGGAAATTACTTCTAAACATAATTTACCAATCCTCGTGGGAATGATCTCGTATTTGCCTACTATACTATCGTTTGATCTTGTGCACTTGCGAGTAAAACGTACCAAGTATTTGCCTATTAATTTAGGTGGGTATTTGGCACAACAAGTTTTTGGCGCCGTTGCCGGGGATTGCGTCAAATTTTGTTTTGAATTATTTTCCTTTAGTTTGGTTATTTTAATTTTTAATTTTAATTCTGTTTTTATCGAAAAGTAAAAATATTTTTTTTCGTTTTCCATTTACTTCACTATTTCTGTTCTATTTCAGCTTTGCCGCACCCGACATTCTGTTATTGCGATTGAGCAGAGACAAGTGTGATCGAGCGCAGTGCGATCGAGTGAACTAACCTGCGATCGAGCGCAGTTCCAGAGGACATCCGAATAGCAGTACTGAAGCTGCTGTGACTACAAGGGAAAAATCTTCTTATGCAAGGTCGTCGATCTCAAGCCTCAACCATCTTTCCACTTGATCCAGAAATTGAGTGGACCATTCGACAAGGGCATAGAGACAACTCCGACACAGAAGAAGAAGAAGAAGAAGAAGTTGAGGAAACAATGGAGGAGCTGCTAGAAAACCAACAGCTAGTGCGAAGACCTATGAAAGCAGTCTTTCATCCTATAAAACCCCAACCAGCCATCGTGCATAGCCTATCAACCGGAGGTGGAAGGCAATTACTACATATCCCCACAAATACTCAATGCCTTGACTCACTTTAGAGGCACAGCTACGGAGGATCCAAACTTGCACCTCAGGGAGTTCTTTGATCTGTGCAAGCTTCAGCACATTCAAGGCCTAACTCCAAAGAGACTCAGGTTAGTCTTATTCCCTTTTTCCTTGAAAGACAATGCTAAGTTGTGGTATAATTGCTTGCCCGTAGAATCAGTTCATACTTGGTAAGAGTTGTCCAGTAAGTTCCTAAAGAAGTTCTTCCCAGCTCAAAAGACAAGGCAACTTAGAAGGGAGATTCAATCGTTCCAACAAAGAGACGGAGATCTTTTCTTTAAAGCATGGGATCACTTCAATACGCTGCTTCTCAAGTGCCCACATCACAACATGCCTCAAGATGATCAGGTACAAGCTTTTATGAAGGTTTAAATGATATTAACAAGGGTATTGTTGATTCAGCTTGTGGAGGTGTGCTGATGGAAAAAAGCTGTGAGGAAGCAATAGAGCTCTTTGAGACATTGAGTGAACACTCCCAACAATTCTCATCCAAAGGGAGGCAAGGAGTAAAGAGCAAGGGCACGTATGAAGTGAACCTGAGTGGTGGACCTCCAAATCAGATGGTTGTTGTGGAAAGAAAGCTAGATATGATTGTCAAAGCCATGACTACTTAGAACGTCTCACCTAGTCAACAAGCCGTGCAACCCCAGGTATGTGCTTTATGTTCTCATTTTGATCACACTACTGAGACTTGCCCTTTGTATTCATTTGCAGATCAAGAGCAAGTAAATTATGTTGGACAGAACAATTATCCTCCCAAGAATAATCCCTACTCCAACACTTACAATCCAGGGTGGCAAAACCACCCCCAATTTCTTATGGAGTAACTATCAGAATACTCTGAACTATCAAGGGCAACAAAGGAACTACCAATAACCAAGCCAAACCATGCAAGAACCAAAGTAGAATGACCTGGAGAGTATGGTACACACCTTGGCAACTACGCAATGGGAATTCATGAATGATCAAAGACAAATCAATGCAAAAATCGATCAAGCGATGCAAAGAACCGAGCAAGCTATGCAAAGACTGGAAGTACAAATGGGGCAAATGGCTAAGGAGCTGAGTGTAAGAAAACAGGATGGATTTTCATCCCAAACAATACCCAATCCTGGAGCATCTTCTTCGAGACAGAAATAAGAGAATAAGAGGAGAACAACAGTCTGACTGAAGACGTTAAACTTAGCGTTCATGGGAGGCACCCCATAGTTTATCCTATTATTTTTCTATTTGCTTTTCAATTTTTATCTGTAGTTTTGTTTTTGTTTCCTTTTTATTTGCTTTAGTGTTTTATTTGTAGGGACAAGTGTGCTTCAGTTTAAGTTTGGGGATGTGCAATGAGCTATACTATTTCAAACAATTTTGTCCATATTCTGGGTAAATTCTTTTCATGTTATAAACACATTGGGGACAGTGTGTAATTTAAGTTTAGGGGTATGGGAGACACTTTACACACACTTTGTCCCAGTTTTATTTTTTTTTTATTTTTTATTTTTGCTGTTTATGAAAAGAAAAAAAAAATTGTCCCAATTTTATTTTATTTTTATTTTTGTTGTTTGTGAAAAAAAAATGCATAATCATGTTTGTCTTAAAATTTTGGTTGATCTTAAAAATTGTGATTTGATTTCATTAGTGAGCTTAAAATTTTAAACACATGATCTGATAATTAAGTTTCTCAGTTTGGTTACTTGCTTAGGACAGTTGAGAATTCACATGTTTGATCTGATCTTACATTAGCACATTAGCACATAATTTGTAGGGTATGACATGAAGTCTGATGTGTGTTTTTATGTTTTGGGAGAAACTGAATGATTTATTAGAATGATACTTTGGCATATATATATATATGTGTGTGTGTGTGTGTGTGTGTGTGTGTGTGTGTGATGAAAAGAAAAAAAAAAATCACGATCATTGATAAGCTTTTCACTAAGTAACTAGACCTCTTGCCTCAAAGCATTGAGTGTTCACGTCAAAAGGTGATGAATTTTGATTTGGTTAATGTCATGGTTAGTTCGGTTTCGTAGCCTTTTTTACTCGAGTTAATAAGTCCTAGGGGTGTCTCTACACCTAATGCCCTAAAACCATCTAACACTCGTTAAATGGGTCGATTAGAAAGCTTAAGGGAACCAAGCATTGCACAACCTGACGAAGAAGAGAAAAAAAAATGCCATTGTTGTTCATTCTAATTGGGATTTCAGTGAACTTTGAGATATTGAGACATTGCACATTGGAAATAATTGGAAACTTTATATTTATGTACTAGTTCACTTTACACTGTTTCGAACTTGTGATACCTTACCATATCTTTTGTAAGTGATTAAATTTTAAAATTCCAACTCATTGTGAACATGGAGTTTATCTTTTTAAGCTTGCTAATGAATGAGAATTGTGGTTTTGAGTAATACCTTAATTTTTGGATAACATGAACTCTTGCATGATGTTTATGGGTAGCATTCCTGCAAAACCCTCACGAGACTTCACTCGTTCTTTAGGGAAATCTTAGGGGTTTAAAAGACTTGTTGCATACGCTAAATGCAATCGTACATCCCACGAAAGAAGGATTTATCTTTTTGTTTTATGTTTTCATTTTGTTTTTAGTTTTGTATTGCTAAGGGACTAGCAGTATGTAAGTTTAGGGTGTGTTAAGCGCCAAAATATTCATATTTTAAGCCCTTAACTTATATTTTTAATTCGTTAGTTTTGTTAGTTTATGTTATTTTAGTTCTTTTATGTGTTTTCTTTGTTTTCGTAGGTTTTTGGAAGAAAAGGAAGCAAATCTGGAAGTATTGGGCTTAAAGAGCAAATTTGGAAAAAGCTGGAGGCTTTGGTAGTGCGATCAATCACAGGAGTCTTGCGATTGAGCGCACTACAAGCAAAAGGATCAGACGAGCGCAAGGCGTGCGCTCGTGTGCAAAAGCAGCATCCTTGATCGTATCTACGATCGAGCGCCCAACACCAGAGATCGATCACAGTCATGCGATCGAGCGCACACGGGTTGCAATCGAGCGCACCTGTACGTGAAGGGCAAGCCAGCTGCGGCCAGAATTCCCTTTCCTTCCATATTAGGGTACTCCAAGTCCTACTTGTAATAGGACTAAACCCTACAAATTTTCTAGGTTTACTAGTGTAACAAGGACTTCTAAAGGCCTATAAATAGACCTTTTAGCTTCTAGGAATAAGGTGGGGAGAAAGAGGGCACAAGCTCTGGAAAGGAACTGAAGGCTAGATCAAGAGGAGTTTGAGATTTTCTTCTCTTCCACCTTTTATTTTTGTTATGTAATTTATATTTTAATTGGAGCTAGATTGAAGCCCTAATCATGTCTCTTTAAGATCTCAATATTGGTGCCTTTGCCACAATTATATTTTGGTGTATTTAACTTGCTTAATTCCTGTTATCTTGAATTCCTCATATGTGTTTGCCTGATCAACATATGCATGTGGTATGGACTAGTTAATTAAATCAGTCTGGATGACTGAGTCCTGGGTTTAATAAGTGTAACAAAAGAAATTCACATCAGGTTTTTGGGTTAATCAACATAGAAAACCAGGAATATACACCTATGCCCTAGGTTCCGTGTGTTTGTCGATTTTCATAGATTTATGCTTTCTTAAAGAACAACTTAGTATATACCCATGCTAAATCCTTTAAGAAAGAAAAGAGTTAGAGTATACACCCATGCTAAATCCTTTAAAAAAGAACAGAGTTAGAGTATACACCCATGCCTAACTCGTTGCTTAGGAAAATCTATAGCTTAAGGAGTATACACTCATGCCCTTAAGTTGGCAAACATTAAATATGCCGGTATGATTGGCGCATTGGCATATTGTTATCTTAATTAGTTTGATTAGTGGTGGATATCAAAACCCTAATCCTTTTTAGTTTTAGTTTATCTTTTATTTTATTTCTTTATTTAATTCAATCGTGACAATTGAATTTTATTTGTTTAATTAAATAGGAAATTACTTCTAAACATAATTTACCAATCCTCGTGGGAATGATCTCATTTTTGTTTGCTATATTATCGTTTGATCTTGTGCACTTGCGTGTAAAACGTACTAAGTATTTGCCTATTAATTTAGGTGGGTATTTGGCATAACATATATTCACTAATTAAAATGAATTGAGCATATAACACATAAAATGTCTTTTACATGCTTATTACCATGTTTATCATATTTGTTATGCATGTGAAAAGGTCTTAGGATTACATTAAATATGGATATAGGTGTGAGTAACGTGGTTATCACACAAGGTCATAGTTCATAATCCTTGTACCCTTAAAGTATAAAGTTCGCCGTCAGTAAATAGAACTGGGCATTCCATTTTGAGTGAGACTATTACATAGAATCTTGGTGATCTACCTTGATCAAGCGAAGCAGTCTCTTCAGGACTGACGTGTAGTGTGCTGAGAACCTAATGCACTAAATGGACTAAGGAGTTGTCTTTTCATAAAGATACTGTGAATTGAGAAAAGACAATAAACTCCTTAAATGCTATTTAGACTTTGATTCTAAATCCTAAGAAGCTTGTGAACTCAGATGTGAAATGATGATTACTTTGATGTATCATAGAGTGAGAACTATCGTCGGTTAACAAAACTCAATGCGTTGGGTAATCACATCTAACATTGTGAGAACACCAACTTCAAGAGGGAGTCCAAATCCTTTGTTGGTAAACAAAGAAACAAGAAATTTCCACTCGAAATAGATTTTATGGATATTGTTCTCAGAGTCTTCGGCCGAAGCATTTTGGTTGGCATAACAAAATATATATACATGTGTTTATCACATGTATGAGAATAACATACAATCAGTGCCCCAAGGATAAAGAGGTAGAGAATTAAGTGACAGTATCCTAAGCCTTAATTCTACTACGGAATATTTTATGGAGGAATCATAAGTCAAAAAGTCAAAAGGATTAATTGTTTTAAATCAAAAATATTTATTGGAGTTCAGTCACATTCATTTAGTGGAATTAATTGTGATTGGAATATAGTTGTGTAACAAATGTCAGGGTGACACGATTACGGACATATTCAAGCCAATAATATTTTTCCCTTTAGGTCCCTCACCAAGTTGATGTAATTTAACCATAAGGCTTTCTTATTTATTGGGCTAAGTGTTTTATTTAATTAAAACATTGGGCTAAAGCGATTAGATGTAATTGGGATTGGGATAAAACCTAGAGGCCCAATAAGCATAAGTGGGGCCAGAGTTTATTCACTGGGCCTAAGTATTAGTGACAAGGGAAAAGGCTTGGGGTGAAACCCAAGCTAAATCCAAGGAGCATGAAACCGTGTAGCCCATGGAGAATTCTCCATGGACCACACCGCCATAGCATGGAGGCTATGATATAATGTGTTATGTGTATATGATTGGAGGAAATGCAACACACTATTTGTTGGGCGTGGCCTCAAAAGCCGTTAACCCTAAGTAAAGGGGGTTAGGCTAATAGGGTTCCGTTGAAAGGGGATGAGCGGACCAATCCTTGCCAAAAGGGAGTGTGCAGGACAAGCACAACCTTACTCTAGGGGTTAAATAGAGTGAGTTATGTTCTGGAAATCTAGTCTTACTTTGTAGATGGCACAAGTAATTTCAAACAAAGTAATGGTTTGGTTAATGATGTACAAATTTAATTGTACTCGCAAGCGCACGAGTCGTGTGCAGTAAAGTGTGTGTGCAAGTGCGAGGTCAAATCCACAAGGAGTCGTGTCGTGAAAGCTAATTCTTATCTAAACTAATCCTATTTTAACCTAGTTCCGATTTTTGTAATTGTGTCGTGCAAAATCATAAACTAAACTAAACAATTTAAAAATAAGTAATGGCAAATTACTAAGGTTTCCGAATCCCCCTCGTCAAATCAAACAACATGTCTTGCATTTTATGCATACAATAGTCAATCCAAATACATTGTTCAAAAGTTGTAAACATGCAAATTAAATCATTCGATGAATCCATCCATTAAAAGAATCACAACGAATATTTAATTGAGATCAAATCATCCACTGTATCCGTAGATCACAATGGATATTAGTCTCAATCCAATCATTCGATGTACCCCCAGACGAAACACAATGAATATTAAATTAAGCATGAGTATAAAACCAACATTTAATCAATTAAACTTAATCAAATTGTTGAATTGGCTTTTGAACAACACTTTCATAAAATAGTCTAATTGTATATATAAAACGACAAGAACATGTATGTTTATCAATGATGAGACTTCATCTTCAACCTTAGTTGAAGATTTAGTCTCTCATGACAAAAGAAATCATAAAGAAACTAAATTACTTCATTAAAATTAAAAACTTACAAACGAATTCGAGTTCCAAGCTACAAAAACCCAGAAAACACGAAAAACGACCAAGAACGGCGCCCTCGGCGCGTCTCCGTCCATTTACAATGAAAAAGAATGATATTTATAAGCTAATTTAGGATTTTAGCGCTGCCAGGTAGGCCGAGTGCGCTCGATCGCACTCGTCCAACATGTATGTTGTTGCGCAGGGCGAAAGTGCGCTCGATCGCACTAAACGTGCGTTCGAGCGCCCTTCCAGTCAGAATTTGCCTACTCTTGTGAAATATGAATTTGTAGATCTTTGAGTTAGCTTTTCAATGACACCAAGTTCACCTCAATCCAAGCTATACAACTCAAGATATTGGCTTTTTAGTGAGACTTGTCGAGTGCAAATCATCGCTCGATCCCAATTTGCTACCAATGCTCCATGAAGTGTCTTAAGCCCTAAAATGAGTTGCAACTATCACCTTAAAGCCACATTTTTCTCTTAATAGCCTGCAAATCACTAAAACACCAAAACTAACTAAAACATCTGAAAATAATGAAGCTAAAGGCTTAGTAAATGCAAATTAAGGGGTCCAAATATGCAATATTTGGCACTCATCAAATACCCCCAAACTTACATTTTGCTAGTCCCTTAGCAAAACAAAATGAACAACAAAATGAAAGCAAGAAACATATGTCCGCTGTCATGGGAGAAACGATTGCATTTAATATATGCAACAAACCTTTTAAACCCCTAGACATCCCTAGTGGACGAGTGAAGTCTCGTGAGGGTTTAACAGAAATGATACCTACAAACATTTTTAGCACTATGTCATTGACAAACACAATTTCCACACAAACACATGGTTCTCATCTCATGAGTAGATTTAACAAAGTAAACACCACAATCAAATCTTCAAGCCAACCACAAATCATTCAACTCAAAGGTGGAAATTTGAAACAACACAAGCTCCAATAGGTGCAAAGTGAGACCAACACAAAGTTAAGAGGCTTCAATTTTTCTCAAAGTTTGGTGTACCTCAAAATTTATAGGAATTCACACAGATGAAAACACCAAAGGGTTAGATCAAGACATGCATTTTTTTTTATATATATTTTTTTACTTTTTTTTTTTTTTTTTGTGTAGGCTGTGCAATGTTCGGCTCCCTTAAGCTTTCTAATTGACCTATGTAACGAGTGTTGGGCCAGTGACTCCCAAACCAGATGGTTTTAGGGCACTAGATGTAAAACATCCCTAAGGCTTAATTACTCAAGTCAAAAAGGCAACGAAGCCAAACTAGCCATACAGTCAACCAAGTTGAATTTCTTTTCTTTTTACGTGAACACTCAATGCTTAGTGAGGCATGAGGTCCAGTTACTCAATGAAAAGCTCAAACTGATGATGACACTTTCTTTTTTTTTTTTCCTATCTTCAAGCCAAGGTTTTATCAACACTTCATCCTACAAATTGCAAGGCACACCCTAATCAATCCAAATCTCATACCTCACAGACTTTATGCTAGTGTGCTTGTGATAATCAACTTAGACATGTGAAGTCTCTCTAATCCACCAAATGAGTCAAATGACTCAGATTTCTAATGACATGCAGTGTTCAAAAAGTTAAACACACTAATGACATGCAAACCATAGTTATGATGTAACTCATGCCCAATCAACAACATAGCACAATTTTTATTTTTTTATTTTTTTATTTTTTTACAAAACAAACAGATAAAAACAAATAAAAAGACACAAACAAACAAAAAGATAATGTGTTTTTCCACACCCCCAAACTTAAATGACACATTGTCCCCAATGTGGCAAGAGATACAATACCATGGAATGAGAAAACTCGAGAGTGCAAAGGCCAGGGCGTCCCCCAAACTTGAACACCAAAACACCTGTCAAAATCTAACAGCAATATTTCCTCATATAAACAAATATTAAAAGATTAATTGCTGATAGAAACAAAAATAAAATGACACAAAATAAAATAAAAAATAAGAAAGAAAGAAAATGTACAGAAATTAAAATGGAGAAGAAATTTTACAGTGCTTTCCCCGATCATTTGGATGTCCAACCAATCCCTTCCACCCTTTCTTCTTAAGAATTTGATATCCCTCTAGAAGGATGTTTTGCTGTCTCAGGTAGCCTAGTTGCTTGCTTCAAAGGATCTTCTGAGGAACATGGTTCCTAGATTTGTGACCTTGTGTGCATAGATCCTTGAGAATTTTAGCATGAGACGGCTCTTTGAGACATTGAAGAATTGAAGCTTGGGGTTCATGAATTGTCTCAAGAAGGATTTTGATGAAGGGATGAGCTTCAGTACTCACTCCCTTGTCACTGGACAGATTTGGAGTTGATGGGGGCTCAATGTGATCAACCTGCTCCTCTTTTTCTTCTTCCTCATGGTTATCCATAATGAAAGACTTAGCTGTTGATGAAGATGATTTAGATGATGATATCTTAGTGGTTTCCCCATTTTCAGTTTGCATCTTAGGAGTGGAGTCCAATAAGGCATCAGCTTGCTCAAGTAACTTGTCAAGGTCTAGGTCACATCCAAATTGAGCAAAACACTTTCCTAATGGGTCCTCCAGACTTGGCTCATCAACAGTCTCCTCATCTTTTTCCTCACTCCCAAGTATGGTGGTGGTTTAAACACGCTCATGTGCAGACTCGCTAGCATCTTCCTCATTAATCATGTAATGGTTAATGGATGGACAATCATCTATCCGATGAGAAGGATGATAACAATATGAGCATGACTTATGAGGTGCGTGAGTATGAGGAGGTTGGGTATGGGAACGCCTAGCTGCCATGAGTTGGTTTACTCTCTCCTCTAAGTCATCCACATGAGCAATTGGAAAATGTTGCACTAATGACTCTTGAAGAGGGTAATTGCAAGGTGAAAGAATGGAAGAATGGTTAATGAACTGCGGATATTCAGGATGGTGCAGTTCATGAGATTGAGGAGCATAATTTCCCGTGGCATGAGCTTGCCACGAGAAATTAGAATGGTTGCTCCAATCTGGGGTGTAGCAATTGAAATTTGATTCAGACCCCAGACTGGAGAAGTTGGTGTTCATCTGCTCATGTGAAAAATTGGAAAATTGTCCTCAGGATGGACAATTACCTGAACTATGATAAGGGTTATAGCAGTATGAACATGGTCTATGTGGGTAAAAATGGTGAGGATAGTTGGTAGGAGTGGGTATCCTAGAACTAGGGGTAGCATTAAAATTACCTAAAGGAAAATTCATACTTATCCTCACTCTTTAAACAAAACACACTTCCACATGAAACATTAACCAAAACTTTTTTTTGTTTTTTGTTGGGTTTTTTTTTTTTTTTTTTGGTTGAAAATAAAATAAACAAAAATACCAAAAATTAAAAATAAAAACTCAAAACAAAAACTCACAAAATGGACCAAACATAAGTTTGGCAAAATTCAAGGTGCTGGCCCGTTTTAGTGCAGTCTGGGAAGGTGCGATCGAGCGTAGATGGGCGCAGGGTGTGCACTCGCGTGCACATGCAGAAGCGTCGAGCACAGGTGCGCAGGATGCTTGTTGCGTTAGGCTCGAATGCGCTCAAGCGCAGGTAATGTGTGATCGAACGCTTTGGCAGGGACTAATTCCTTCGGAAGAACTGCAACAGAAACAACAAAAACAAACAACTTTTTCTCTTTTTTTTTTTTTTTTTGTTAGTAACTGTAAATAGAAACAAATAAAAAATAAAAAGGAAAATAAAAAGAAACAAATTGTAAAAAGAAAATAACTAGTAGAAAAATAAAATGAATTTAAACAAAAATCAATTTTCACAAAAACAGACAACTTTCCAGCAACGACGCCAAAATTTGATGTACAAATTTAATTGTACTTGCAAGCACACAAGTCGTGTGCAGTAAAGTGTGTGTGCAAGTGTGAGGTCGAATCCACAGGGAGTCGTGTCATGAAAGCTAATTCTTATCTAAACTAATCCTATTTTAACCTAGTTCCGATTTTTGTAATTGTGTCGTGCAAAATCATAAACTAAACTAAACAATTTAAAAATAAGTAATGGCAAATTACTAAGGTTTCCGAATTCCCCTCGTCAAATCAAACAACATGTCTTGCATTTTATGCATACAATAGTCAATCCAAATACATTGTTCAAAAGTTGTAAACATGCAAATTAAATCATTCGTTGAATCCATCCGTTAAAAGAATCACAACGAATATTTAATTGAGATCAAATCATCCACTGTATCCATAGATCACAATGGATATTAATCTCAATCCAATCATTCGATGTACCCCCAGACGAAACACAATGAATATTAAATTAAGCATGAGTATAAAACCAACATTTAATCAATTAAACTTAATCAAACTGTTGAATTGGCTTTTGAACAACACTTTCATAAAATAGTCTAATTGTATATATAAAACGACAAGAACATGTATGTTTATCAATGATGAGGCTTCATCTTCAACCTTAGTTGAAAATTTAGTCTTTCATGACAAAAGAAATCATAAAGAAACTAAATTACTTCATTAAAATTAAAAACTTACAAACGAATTCAAGTTCCAAGCTACAAAAACCCAGAAAACACAAAAAACGAACAAGAACGGCGCCCCCGGCACGTCTCCATCTGTTTATAATGAAAAGAATGATATTTATAAGCTAATTTTAGGGTTTTAGCGTTGCCAGGTCGGCCGAGTGCGCTCGATCGCACTCGTGCAACATGTATGTTGCTGTGTAGGGCGCGAGTGCGCTCGATCGCACTAAACGTGCGCTCGAGCGCACTTTCAGTCAGAATTTGCCTACTCTTGTGAAATATGACTTTGTAGATCTTTGAGTTATCTTTCCAATAACACCAAGATCACCTCAATCCGAGGTATACAACTCAAGATATGGCCTTTTTAGTGGGACTCGTCGAGTGCGAATCATCGCTCGATCCCAATTTGCTACCAATGCTCCATGAAGTGTCTTACGCCCCAGAATGAGTTGCAACTATCACCTTAAAGCCACATTTTTCTCTTAACAGCCTGCAAATCACTAAAACACTAAAACTAACTAAAACATCAGAAAATAATAAAGCTAAAGGCTTAGTAAATGCAAATGAAAGGGTCTAAATATGCAATATTTGGCACTCATCAGTTAATGTTGTTTAAAGCTATAACATTGTGAAGGCATCGCAATGAATATTTTTTGAATGACGATATCCATGTTTACCCTTTTTATCTGGATATAAATTGTTCACTGTCACACACTAGCACGAGATTACCTGCTTACTAAGTCGTCGGACTTACCCCTTACTTTACTACACCAAGGGAGCATGACAGCGCTTTATAGAGGAGATAGCTAAGATTGAGTAGACCGGACCTGGTGATAAGTGCTAAAATATTCATATTTTCAGCCCTTAACTTGCATGTTTTAATCCTTTGGTTTTAATTAATTAGGCTATTTTAATTTCTTTTTGTGTTTTTCATACTTTTACAAGCTTTTGGAAGAAAATGAAGTAAAACTAGGTGATTTGAGCTCAAAAGAGAAGATGGAGACAATTGGAGCTCCTTGGTACTGCTATCGAGCGCAGTATCCGAGAAGACAAAGCACAATCCAGGCCAGGAGCGATCGAGCGCATGCCAGAAGAAGATCGATCGTAGACATGCGATCGAGCACACACGGGTTGCAATCGAGTGCACCCATGCGCAGGAGACTTATAAAGTGGTGGCTGGATTGGCATTATTTCCATATTAGGGTTTTCCAACTCCAATTTGTAATAGGTCTCAAAACCCTACGAAATCCCTAGGTTTACTACTTTGTCTAGGACTTCTAAAGCCTATAAATAGACCTTTAAGCCTCTAGAATTGATAGACTTGGTAAGGAGAAGAATAGGAGCTCTTCAATTTCAATTCTCGGGTTTATTCTTTCCCTTTCTTTTCTTTTATTTTATGAAGATGTTTAACATCAACTTTATGTGTAGCTAATTTAATTAGTAGGGCTTGATTGAGGCCCTAGTTATGTTTTGTTAATATTTCAATATTGGTGCCTTTGTGATGATCTTGTTGTGCTATTTAACTTGATTAATACCTACTTGCATGAATTCCTCATATGTGTGTGCTTGATCAACATATGCATGTGGTATGGACTAGTTAGTTAAATCAATTTGGATGGCCGGGTCCTGGGTTTAACATAAGTAATAAGAGAAATTCACACCGGGTTCTGGGGTTAATCAACATGGGGAACCGGGAGTATATGCCATGCTCTAGGCCTCGTGTGTTTGTCAATTTCCATAAAACATATGCTTTCCTAAGGAACAACTTAGTATAAATCATGCTAAATCCCTTAGGAATGAAAAGAGTTAGAGTAGACGCCATGCCTAACTTGTTGCTTAGGGAAATCTATAACCTTAGGAGTATACGCCATGCCCTAAGGTTGATAAACATTAGATATGCATAACTTGATCAAAGCATTGGCATATTGTTATATTAGCTAAATATAATTAGTGGTGGATATCAAAGCCCTACCCTTTATTATCATCACTTCAACAATCAATCTTTGTTTTGCTTTTGCTTAAGGAATCTATTTTTAAAAAATAATTTAGCAATCCTCATGGGAATGATCTTGTACTTGCACCATATACTACTATGTTGACCTTGTGCACTTGCAGGTAAAACGTACAAATGTTTACCTATTAATTTAGGTAGATTTTTGCACAACACCTGGAGATAGATGCGACCATTGGAGGCAAGGGTATTGATTGAGTTATGACTTGAAGACCCATTATAGAACTATGAAGGTTATTTGTGGTATCTAGCATTTGGGATGTATTTGTATATTTTAGGAGGATGTAGCTATTCTTTGTTGTATCATGTATGATTGATGACCCAACTTATACTGAGGTTTTAATGATGCTCTGATTGTAATCATAAATGCTTATAGATCAAAATAAATTCTTGGACTTCCACGGGTTGATTACTCTGATTGACGAAAATAGATCCCTGTGGACTTACCAGTTATGTGGTTTGATAATTTAATTACCAGTTAATTAAATTCTCGGGGTGTTACAGTTGGTATCAGAGCATTCGCTCTTTGGACTTTAGGAAGTGATCTGTTAAGTATTAGGTGATAATCTATTAGAGCATTTAGGTGATAATCTATTAGAGCATTTGGGGTGGAATAAGAGCATAGGAATGCCAAGGATTTGAAAAGAATAATATTACAAGACTTGATGATTTCTAGCAACTGACATGGTATTAACATTAGGACTAGTACTTCCTAGTTCAAGAGGTGTTATTACAAGGCCTAGGAGCGATCTCAGTGGAGTAGTTAGAGATAAGGCTATGATTTGGTTTCACACCAGGAAATTAGGCATGATCTGAAAGGGTAGAGTAACAATAGGATTTGTTTGCTATTGGGTTGACTATCTTAGAATGTAGGAGCTAGGACTAAGTTCATAGGTTTGGTCACTTGGTTCTGATCGAGTCGGTCTTAACTCTGCTTCTCGTTGCAGAGAATGCCACTCCGAATGAATCCAGCCACTAGGCCTAGCGTTCTGGAATTAGGGAGTGTCAAGGTCGTCCATCAAAACCCCATGGATACTCCAGTCCACGAGGCAGCAAACCCAGGAACGGATCGGGTGATGGATGCAATCAGCCAATTAGTTTTGGCTTAAGATCGTGATAGGGTGGCAAGACAGCCAACTACAGAGTATGGCTGTTCTCTAAAGGATTTCTGCCATCATAAACCTGATAGTTTTACGGAAAGGGTGATCATATCAGCGCAGAGAACTGACTGAATGATATGGAGGAACTCTTGAACTTAACTGGCTATACAGAGGGACAAAAGGTTATGTATACAGCCTACAAGCTCTTAGGAGAAGCTAAACGTTGGTGGGAAGCATAGAGGAACTTATGGGTCATGGAGTTGGGATCTGAAAGTGTAATCACTTGGACTTGATTCAAGAAAGAGTTTGACAAGCAAAACTTTTCTCGGATTGTACGAGAGGCAAAGGCTCATGAGTTCATGGACCTTGTTCAAGGAAGCATGATAGTAGCCCAGTATGTGGCTAAGTTCATGCAGCTATCCAGATTTACTCTTTACGTGATACTTGATGAGGAGAAGAAAGCCAAAAAATTTGAGAGAGGTTTGAACCAGAAGATTCGAAATTGGGTGATGTGTCATGAAGTTAAGAATTTTGTGGAATTGATAAACAAGGCATCAATTGCGGAAGAGGACCTCAAGGAAACCGCGACACTGAAGGCAGATTAGGAAAAGAGGCAGCTGCCCCAAAGACCACCTATAGAAGGACTAGGACCCTCGGAGGAAGTAGCACTCGATGGCAATTTGGGACACCTTTCAGGACATAGATGTTAGGTCCCTCAGACAACACCACAAGGAACAAGGTGCCCTAAATGTGACCGATGTCATCGAGGACAAAGCCGATGTGGGTGAGTGTATGTTATCGATGCAGGAAGATAGGACACTTCGCACGAAATTGCAACCAACCGAACAGAACCGGTGTGGTTCTACCAAGAAGAGTATGAGAGGAGCACGAGATAAGCATAGTCACTAGCATCGCTTAGGGTCTGTGATTTTTGTGTTGTCTTGAGATTAAAGGCTGGGCTATGTTTAATATGCTTAGACAATAGCTAGAGTTATTTTGCTATGTGGTTGCATCTGACTTGAGGTTTTAGATCTAAATTTGTAATGTTTTCATTAATGCACGATGCTAGTTACATTAATGGTAAGACTCATGATTTTGCTGATACTCCATGTGATGATGTTAGGACATAAGACTAAGTCATTAATGGTAAGACTCATGATTTTGCTGATGCTCCATGTGATGGTGTTAGGATAAAGGACTGATGATTCTATTTGAGCTTAAAACCTTGAAGATACTATTTAGATGGAACTACGAATGATGCATGAGACAAGTGACTTAGGTATAACTTGATAGCATATGTGGCTTGAGGAAATAGGCGAGCAATCGGATACTTGGATCCTTGAACATGATTAAGGTCAAAGAGGGGTTAGTAGACCTTCTAGCCTTAGATGGTACTGCTATGGACTACATGATTATTGTGCTATGATTAAACGATTATTCTTTTCGGGTTAGAGATCCATGACTAGGACTTGGATTTTAGGTATGAGGGATTTTAGGTATGAGCAACGCACAAATTTCGATGACAAAATTCTTTTAAGGGAGAAGAGTGTAATACCCCAAAATTATTTTCCTATTTTGGAGGAAATAATTTAAGAATAATTCGACATTTACTATTACAGGTTTTAATTGGTGATTTTATATGACATGAATTTGCTAATGAAGAGATAATTATAGGCTTTGATTTTCTATAGTATTAGAGGATTTAATTTGTGATTTGGAGATTTATCTTGATAATTATATCAAACCACAAAAAGGAAAAATACAAGAGGTTTTATTGGGGATAATGGGTCTTTTGTGGTTTAATATATTAAGAGGGGCAATTTTGTAATACATAGAATTAGGTAGGGGCTTTTTAGGGAATTTTTGAAATGAGCTTTCACGTGAAGCCAAGCTGTGCAACACGCTTGCTGCCACCCTTCACAAGGAAGGTGTGAGCTTGGGCGTGTGTGAGAGAGTGAGAGAGACGTGTGTGTGTGTGTGAGAAGTACAAATGTGGGAGAGAGAGAGAGAGAGGATCTGTAACAATGAGACAATGGAAAGAAATAAGGCTTCACGTGAAGTGTGTGAGAAAGAGAGAGAGTGCAGCATGTGTGAGTGAGAGAGGTACTAAAGATAGAAGACAAAGAGGGCACTGCAAGCAGCAACAGGCGTGTTGCTTGCTGCCCTCCCACGTGAAGGCTGGAGAGAGGGGGACGTTACCCCCCTCATTTACTATTAAATAGGGAGCCTTGCTCCATGCACTTATGTGAAACTAGAGAGAGTGAGAGAGAGAAAGGAATCGAGAGGGAGAGAAGAAGAGGGGCGTTTCCCGGACGGCGACGGGCAGCAGTGACGTTTTCGGCGAACTCAAAACTCAAACTCCATTAGCTTCCATGCCTCATTTTGCTAGATTGTGATTTTGGGGGGTTTTTATAGTTTATAGAATATGCTTAGTTCTAGCTTTTAATCACTTGTTTAAAATAGTTGTCTATTAGCATTTGGGTTATTGAAGATAGGCATTTTATTAGATGATTATGGCTTTTAATCCCTTATTTAAGGTTAGCAATTAGGTTGTTGATTATTTTAAAGCCTTGTGATTTTTGGGGGATTAAATATGGTGGCTAGCTATTGAGGGTTTAATATGGGTGCTTATAGGTTGTTGACCGGTTATGATATTCTTGGATTATTATTTTATGACAATTGGCTTGTTAACAAATAGAGTTTTGATGCTTGATTTAGAGGTAGCCAGTTAGGTATTAATTTTAGGGTATTGATTTTATATGGTTATGACCAAGTGGAGGAGAGAATTAGGATTCTCTATTAAAGACCAAAAGTATGGAGATGCGCTTTGTAATTGGCCAATTATGGTTTTGTTGTCGTTATTATGATGGAGTACCTTGGGTTCCTATTAATTAGTGTTTTTGTGTGTCATGTTGTTAGCTTAAGAAGGCGAGTCGTTCTATGGATTAAAGTTATGACATTGCATGCACGCAACAAAATATATTTTGAGGGTTGTCCTTATAGGTGACAGATGTTGGTTCTAGAAGTTGTTTATGTCTAGGGGTTGCAATTGTCTTAGGGTTTAGGATCCTAGAAGAGGTTGTAGATGGTATTATTCTAACTAGAGTATTATGTGACAATAATGTAGGGTTTTTATATAAAGACTCGAAGAGGGTTTTCAAGGGATCGACCGCATTAATAGAATGCTACACATCGGTGTGTGTCGAAAGAGAATTTGAGGATTGAGGTAAGTGGGCTATTTTGTGTTAGTATTTTCATGAATAATGACCCGGTGCATTTTATACATAATGCTTTTAAAGACAAACCCGGGTTATCTCTTGAACTAAATAAAATACCATTTTATGCATGAAAAGTGTGACATGAGCTATTTTTATAACTGTTGTCTCGAAAATATACATCAACTGTTTATTGGGCTACTTTATAATATTATGTGTGATGTGATGCTGTTTATGATGTGATAAATGTGGTGACACCGGTACCGTGTGTGTGTTATGTGTATATGATCGGAGGCAGTGCAACACACCATTTGTTGGGTGTGGCCTTGTAAGCCATTAACCCTAAGTAAAGGGGGTTAGGGTTCCATTGAAAGGGGATGAGCGGACCAATCCTTGCCGAAAAAGGGTGTGCAGGACAAGCACAACCTTACTCTATGGGTTAAACAGAGCGAGTTATGTTATGGAAATCTGGTCTTACTTTGTAGATGGCACAAGTAATTGCAAACAAAGTAATGGTTCAGTTAAAGTTGTTTATAGCTATAATATTGTGAAGGCATCCCAATGAATATTTTGTGAATAACAATATCCATGTTTACCCTTTTTATCTGGATATAAACTGTTCACTATCACACACTAGCACGTGATTACCTACTTACTAAATCGTCGAACTTACCCCTTACTTTACTACACCAAGGGAGCATGACGGCTTTTTATAGAGGAGCTATCTAGGATTGAGTAGACAGGACCTGGAGACAGATGCGGCCATTGGAGGTAAGGGTATTGATTGAGTTATGACTTGAAGACCCACTGTAGAACTATGAAGGTTATTTGTGGTATCTAGCATTGGGGATGTATTTGTATATTTTAGGAGGATGTAGCTATTCTTTGTAGTATCATGTATGATTGATGACTCAACTTATACTGAGGTTTTAGTGATGCTCTAATTGTAATGATAAATGCTTACAGATCGAAATAAATTGATGGACTTCCCCCACATGATTACTCTGATTGAGGAAAATAGATTCCCGTGGACTTGTTATGTGGTTGAGTCTGGGAGGCACTTGATAATTTAATTACCAGTTAATTAAATTCTCGGGGTGTTACACTATGGATTTGGCTTATTACGATAAAAATTTGAAAATTAAAAAATCCGTGCAACTCACCCGTGTAAGAATCAAACTGGGATTATCCATCAAATCATGAACAAAATTATATACAAGCTTGAAAGGATCTATAGACAAACAAATAAGTTGTTGTGTTTCACAATTATGCCTGCAAACATCTCTGCATAGACATTCGCGAAGGAAATAACAAGCAAGATGATGATCAAAACGATGTTATAAAAACTTATGTGCACCCATACTGAGGCCAAAAACCAAAAAAAAAAAAAAAAAATGATGAAGACAACCCATCTGAAAATTTGTAAATCAACAAGTAATGCTTCAAAAAATGAACATTTCAACTAAACAAAGAATTAAGAGTCCCAAATGAGTGATGTCAAAAAGACTTTCTGAAATCCCATTTGCTGCATACTAACAAAATTACACTTTGATCCTATCGGTTAAGGAAAAAAAAAAAAAAAAAAAAAAAAAAAAACCCTAAAATCTACACGAGTACAACTATTTTTGTTAAATTCTCTTCATTTAGAATGCACCATGTATTATGATATTACTTTTTATTATTTACTATGTTTTCATAGTTTGGCATTTTATGTATTATGATATTAAAATGTTATGATTTTAATATTAACCATTCTTAACTTTGTATGTTTTTTTATATATAGGATTTAGCTAGATGATTTCTAAAGCTCCTTTGACATGTTGGATGATTTGATGATTTCTAAAGCTCGTGTATTGTGTTTGCAATATGTTTATGAACTATTTTTATTGTAAGGGATATTTCTTTTGGTTGGTAGTTTATTTAAATACTTGTTTTATTGCTTTTTTTTTTTTGGGGTGTTTTGAATTGTTGTAGTAAGGGGGTATTTCTTGTGGTTGTTGGTTTGTTTAAATACTTGTTTTTATTGTTTTTTTAGGTACTCAATTTAAAATGATTTTTAGGACATTTTAAAAAATTGAATTTTTATTTTTGAGGTCTGTATAGGCAAAAACATTGATTTTTTAGGATTTTGTGCTTGTTTAGTTTTTTTTTTAATTTATTATTATTTGGAGCAATTACAACAAAGACCAGTTTATTTGGGACAAAAAGGCTAATAGTTTTTTAAAAATAGGCCAACTGTATCCCAACAAATGGGCTTATTTTAGGCCCAATATCTAAAATAAGCCAAAAATACAATTTTTTTAAAAAAAACTGGTTATTCAGTCCGGATAACCGGGTACAACCGGCTGACTGGTTAATTGGGTACAACCAGCCTACCGGTTAACCGGGTCCCAGTTACCCGATTTCGGTTTCCCAAAATCAGGAACCGGGGTACCCGCTGTTCCAATTCCCGGTTTGAGCCAATAACCTGGAACCGGGATTGAGTTGACACCCCTACCTTAGGTTGACAAGCATTAAATATACCGATATGATTGAAACGTTGGCATATTGTTATCTTAATTAGTCTGATTAGTGGTAGATGTTAAAACCCTAACCCTTCCATTATCGTTTCAATAATTCAATTCGTGACAATTCTAATATTTAATTTAAAAAATCAATTTTAAGCAAAATCAACAATTCTCGTGAGAATAATCTGTATTTGTCTAACTATACTATCATTTGATCTTGTGCACTTGCGAGTAAAACGCAATAAATATTCGCTTATTAATTTAGGTGGGTATTTGTCACAACAATAGTCAAGGAGCGGTTTCCTGACTTCTTTGGTAATCAATCTTGAGGGGACAAGGTTATGTTTAAGGGTGGGGGAATGATAGGATTCTAGAGGATTTTAGAATCCTTCCCTTGGCTTAGTCCCTATGCTTGGCTTGGTTGCTGCATTAGTTTCCCTCTATAGATTATATTTCTTGCAAGTTATGTTTGTCTTAATTGTTATGCTCAATTTCTTATTTCCATATTTAGTTTGATTTTCTCTTATTAAAGTTGTAGGTGTCGTATGGCAAATTTATCAAGAAAATTTACCTTTGGAAGCAAGAATTGGAGGTCTGATCCTCTCCAAGCGATGACTATCATTTCTTTCTCTCTTATTTTTTATTATTTTTCTGATTTCTCTTCCTTGGATCCTATCACATTGGCCAACTATAAACGAAAGATGAAGCTCAAAAATAAAAAGGCAAGCGTTGGGCATAGAGATGGAGAAAAGGAAGACAAAGGACTCACAGTGATGAGAGAGAAAATATTAAAAAATTAGAACATTTTGCTAGAGTGAAAATTTACTGGTAGAGTTTTACTGTAACAAAAATTGTCTTTGAGATAATGAGAAGATAATCTGTTGGAGGTGAAAAAACCTCATATTAGCTATATTTAGGGTTTAAACAAGCCATTGGAGATACTCTCACATAAATATGTTACTAAGTTATTAGAGGCACGTATTTGTAGGAAATTTCTAGGGGTAATCCTTTCCCCCATGAAACTCCACTTCATTACCATATACCCTTATCAACTACCAACTTTACATTACGACCCCATCAAACTACCATTTCGTTACTAAAACCCTCATTCCGTCAGTCAAGGTCGTTAAGTCAAATAGTCAACCCATCACGTGCGCATAAAGTTGGTAGTTAATGGGAGTATATGGTAATTGAGTGGTAGTTCATGTGGGGCAAATGATAATTACCAAAAAAAAAATGAATACGCATTCAAGGCATGTGACACGCACGTGATGGGTTGACCATCCAACTTAATGACCTTGACAGACGGAAGGGAGTTTTGGTAACGAAATGGTAGTTTGATGGGGTCATAATGTAAAGTTGGTAGTTGATGGAGTATATATGGTAATCAAGTGGTAGTTCATGGGGGGAAAGAATAATTACCCAAAATTTCTATTATACCATTAAAAGTAATAAAAGTAACAAAAAAAAAAAAAAAAACCGTGGATAAACAACAAACATTCAATAATCCACCACCTTACATGTTTTTTTTTGTTTTTCTTAGTTTTTGTATTTTTACTATTTTTGAAAATATAATTAAAATTTCTCATTAATTCTAGGTATGATGTGTCAAATTTAATATAAGGTTGTGGTAGGAGTGAAAACCCGGTTGTGGTCAATAGTTATTAGCTAAAACCACTAGCTGTGATCGAGGTAACTAGTTGGACAAAATATATAACCGGCTCCAGTAATTGCCTAGGTTATCAACTTTAAAAGATGGCATTTTGCGTATTGTGCCTACTTTTTGGGGCTTAATTTAGATGTTTTTGGCCTTTAAAAAAAAAAAAAAAAAACGACGTCGTTTTCTTTGTTTATATATATATATATATATATATATATATATATATAATTGAAATTAATTGAAAATAAAGATGAAAAAGATGAAAATAAAGCAGTAGAACCATCCATGTAGGTGGTAATTGGAAGTAAAATAAGCATGATGCAAGAATTTCCAGAGTAAGCGCGAAATTGGAGCATATAAAAGAGAAATGGAAAAGATTGACAATGAGAAGATATCAAAAGATTTGATTAGCAAGAGTATTTACAGATTCAATCATAGTTTAGAAGTAGTGAAAGTACACAAGAGCATAACAGATTACAAATAGTAGCAGGGTAGTTGCAGAATGAGTTAAGTGTTTAGGCTGAAAGCTTCTGCCTTATAATGAGGGGGATTCTTCCTTTTTATAGAGTTTTGCTCAATGATTTTTCTAGTTTCAGTGTGGGCAGGATCGAGAGTTTTAAAAGCGGAGGCTTTAATAGTAGTATCAGTTCCGTAAGTACGGATTAGTAAATTTTCAAGAGGTGGATGAGAAGCTTTGACAATAGTTTTGTTTTCTTTAACAGGAGATTTTTTAACAACATTTAGAACATTATTGGTGAAGTAATGATTTTGAAGAAAATCAAAAAAACAAAATATGCTTTTGTTCTTCAATCATTTTTTCAGTCCAACGAACTTTGATAAGGGATCTTTCTTTTTTAGAAAAATTAGAACAGTAAGCATGTCTTAATGGTTGTAATCATAATAGTAAAACGGGATGGGAAAATCTTCCAATTTTCTTGGGTTCGAGAGAAGTTCCCCCAATCTTTTTTAGGAATGATTCTATAAAAGCAGACACTATGATAAAGTAGTTTTTTGGGTTTAGTTTTACTATATATATATACACCCAGTTAGCTGTTATAACTGCTTTAGGTATTTTTAAAAACTGGTAAAAATTAGAGTGAGAAACAAGAAAATTTCACCAACAAAAGCTAATAAAAAAAAAAAAATTGAGTATATATTCAAATAATTTCACTTTTTCTATTTAACGCACGATGATAAGGCTTATGTAGCATACTGCATATTTATGTTAAGAGCACTAGCAACAAATGCCCTATATGCCATTCCCTTTCTTATGTTTAGGAAAATTTTCAAAAAAACTACAAAACCGACTCACATCAGATTTCCTATATTTAACGAACCCTCAAGAGTTGCTACAGTGTTTCTCAATGGAGAAATGCTAAGGGTACTAACTCTTTAACTAATAAATGAGTACTAACATGATGTTGAGTTTATTCATTGGTATTCATATCATTTTTCTTTATTTATTGTTTTTATCATCTCTAATGAATAAGCTCCACATCATGTTTATCCATATATTAATAAAAGAGTTAGTATAAGGTTGTGGTAGGAGTGAAAACCCGGTTGTGGCTAGTAGTTATTAGCAAAAACCACTAAACGCGATCTGGGTCACTGGTTGGACAAAATATATAACCGGCTCCAGTAATTGCCTAGGTTATCAACACTACTAACCGGGTCTTTAAAAGATGGCATTTTGGATATTGTGCCTACTTTTTGGGGCTTAAGTACCCTTTTTGCCTTTGTTTTATATATATATATATATATATATATATATATATATATATATCTGATCAGCAGTTATAACCGCTTTAGGTATTTTCAAAAACCGGTAAAAATTAGAGTGAGAACCAAGAAAATTTGACCAACAACAACTAATATAAAAAATAAAAAAATAAGAAAGTATATATTCAAATAATTTCACTTTTTCTATTTAACGCACGATGATAAGGCTTATGTAGCATACTGCATATTTATGTAAGAGCAATAGCAGCAGATGTCTTATATGCTATTCCCTACCTTATGTTTAGGAAAAAAATTTTAAAAAAAACTACAAAACCTACTCACATCAGATTTCCTACATTTAACCAACTTTCAAGGGTTGCTATAGTGTTTCTTAATGAAAAAATGCTAGGGGTACTAACTCTTTTAATAACAAATGAGTACTAACATGATGTTGGGCTTATTAATTAGTATTCATAACATTTTTCTTTATTTATTGTTTTGATCATCTCCAATGAATAAGCTCCACATCATGTGTAAATATATGTTAGTAAAATAGTTAGTACCCCTAACATTTCTCTTTCCAATGTGAAGGGAACCAAAAGTGGTACCTTATAGATTATTTTAATAATGTATAAATAAAATCTACTCACATCAGATTCCCTACATTTAACCAACTTTCAAGGGTTGCTATAGTGTTTCTTAATGGAGAAATGGTAGGGGTACTAACTCATTAAATAACAAATGAGTACTAACATGTATTAGACTTATTCATTGGTATTCATAGCATTTTTCTTTATTTATTGTTTTGATCATCTCCAATGAATAAGCTCCACATCATGTGTACATATATGCTAGTACCCCTAACATTTCTCTTTCCAATGTGTAGGGAACCAAAAGTGGTTCCTTATACATTATTTTAATAATGTATAAGTAAAACCTACTCACATCTGATTCGCTACATTTAACCAACTTTCAAGAGTTGTTACAATGTTTCTTAATGGAGAAATGGTATGGGTACTAACTCTTTAAATAACAAATGAATACTAACATGATGTTGGGCTTATTCATTGGTATTTATAGCATTTTTCTTTACTTATTGTTTTGATCATCTCCAATGAATATCCTCCACATCATGTGTACACATATGTTAATAAAATAGTTAGTACCCCTAACATTTCTCTTTCCAATGTGTAGGGAACTCTTTATTTATTATTTTGATCATCTCCAATGAATAAGTCCCATATCATGTGTACACATATGTTGGTAAAATAGTTAGTATCCCTATAATTTCTCTTTCCAATGTGTAAGGGAACTAAAGTGGTTCATTATATATTATTTTAATATAAACAATTGTCTTTCGGGTAGGTAGGGAACTTGTATTTTGTAAAAAAATAATATTTTAATGATATACAGACATGTAAGAAAAACTATTGTGAAATATATTTTCATAGATTAAAAAAAAAAAAAAAAAAAAAGTAGTTTTGTGTCTTAAATTTAGAGAAAATTAAAGGGAAACCTGCTGCTAGTGCTCTAAGATATGGAAGAGCTATTTGAAAAGTTAATAAAAAAAAAAAAAATAGATAGCCAGTGGAATACCCGTATATGGTGGAATATTATGTATTATATGATTTGGGTAAAAAAAAAAAAACATGGAAAAATCTGACAAACGGTCGTGTTTCTCAAACAGGCGGGCCCTGTATGAGTTGTCCACTCGTGTCCAGTTACATAATCCAGTAACTCCAAAATTATTTTATTGTGTTTGGAATCTTTGTGATTGGAAGAGAACGCTGTGACTGCTCGAAGAAGTTGAGTCTCTTTTTCCTTCGCAAGGTAGACACACGCTCAATTCCGATCGCTCTTTCTACTCTCTGCATACTCACTCTTTGCTTGACTCCATGGGAGGAAACAAAAGGCCCTCGTTTTCTGTAGATGTGAACAAGGCGGAGGCTGCTGCTTCTCTCTTTCCCGTATCATTTGTCCCCAACGATAGAAGACCCATGTGTCATTCAAAGGTAATGTAGCATTTCCGTCCGAAAGTTCTCTGTTTTCGGGGGACTAAAGCTGATGATATCTTGGGCATTTTCTTGGGTTTTTTCTTGTTTGAATTTTGAGCTTATTGATGGTTCTTTTGGCTTGTACTTCTTTTGGGAAGTTAATTGTAGATCAAGAACTCCATTCTGAATTTGTTGATTCTTAGGACATTGGTAAGATAGGGACGTAAGGTTGCATTTTGAACTGGTTTTGGTGTTTTATCTGCTTGAGAATGTCTTCGTGCGGAGGGGATTGGTCGAAATTTTGTGTTATAGTTTATCTGGGCTTGCTATTGAGGCTTCAACTATAATTATAAATTTTGTCTCATCTCAGATGCATGCAGCACAGAGCTGAACCTCAGTATTGTACTTGTAAAAATTGAATTGGCTCAATTTGTTTGACGAATTTAAGATTAATTTCGACGCAAAATGCTGAAACGAGGGCTCAACTTTTGTCTGTTTATCGTGTTCAGTGGGAAGGAGATTGAGTTTGTAATTGACGTAGATGCATCTTAGTGGTAATTCTAATTTTGGGTAGCTCTTTAAGCTGGTTTGAAGTTAGTAAGATTTGGAATCATTCCTCTTGATGGCTTCTATCAGAAGAACCTTGTCTCCAGTGCCTCGACCTGTAGCCTTACAAAATGGGGAAGTCTGTTCAGTTGCTTCTCCCTTGTCCAGGTCCTCATCTTCTCCTCAGCATTATCCACCTTCCGGTGGATTGTTATCTTCTTTGTTTGGTTCATTGGACTCTCAAGCTTTTGTTTTCAGTGTACTTTCACCAAGATCTTCTAGGCCTCTTGAGAGGTCAAAATCGAGGGTGCAAATGTGGAAGAGGTCTCTTCTCCATTTTTTCATTTGTTTCATGGTTGGGTTTTTTATGGGACTTACCCCTCTTGCCTCAATGAATTTATCCATGAATCCCATGTCAAAGCATCAAGCTCTCTCATTTGAGGTAATATCCACCATTAGGAATTTTCAGACACATGAAAATGTGACCAAAACTGTGGCACAATTAGACAGTGGAGACATGACACGTTCTGCAATATTAAAGTCAGAAGTGGAGGACTTGGAACTGATAGATGAGACCCATGAGGAAAAATTTGATAGCCAACCACTCAATGAAGATTCAAATTTGGTTTCGCGGAAGCTTTTGATAATAGTGACACCAACAAATGCCCGGCCATTTCAAGCCTATGATCTAATACGTTTAGCTCAGACATTAAAGTTGGTCCCACCTCCTCTGTTATGGATTGTTGTGGAGATGACCTCCCAATCTGCAGAAACAGCTGAGATCTTGAGGAGAACTGGGGTTATGTACAGGCATCTTGTTTGCAATAAAAATCTAACAGACATAAAAGATGCATACATTCATCAAAGAAATGTGGCACTGTCTCACATAGAAACTCACCGTCTCGATGGAATTGTTTACTTTGCAGATGACAATAATGTTTACTTGGCCCATCTTTTTGAGCAAATGAGGCAGATCAGGTACTTATTTTATTTCCGCTTCTAGGGCTAAAAACCCTCATGCTGTTTTTTGATGCAATTGAAGCCTTGTACAATTGTGATAATTTTTATTTGGGTCTTATTTGGAGTTAGCCAAAAAGAGAAAATTATGATCTGACTTGAGTGTTATCATATAGGAAGTTCTTTTCTTTTCTTTTTTTTTTTTTTTTTTTTGATAAGTAATCGACAAATTTTATAAAAATCATGAGGCGCCCCTAAGTACACATGCATATGGGAAGTTCTTGTGGGAAAGAGCAGATTTGAAATGGTTATAATATGTTCCATTTCTATAACTAGTTATTGCTTGGCTCTTCTAGAATGTGCTATATGTGTCTTAAGAACAAGTTTCTAAAACGTGGTTTCTAGCTGCTTTAGAGTATAGTTAACTTATATCAAAGCATACAAATCTAGGCAGATTCCTATCCTCTGAAACCACAATAATAATAATAATAATAATGGAGTTCATTCCTTCCATGATATGATTATCATGCAAGATGCACATGAATTTTTGAAAGTAATAAGATATATGTGCTTCCTTTTTGCAGTTTTCTAAGTGAGTTTTTTTATTTTTTTATTTTTTTATTTTTTATTTTTATTACCACTCCAGAACCATAAAAGCATAGATTCCTTGCGTAGCTATTGCATCTTTAATAGTGGTAACTTTAGTGTATGTGCTAAAGTGTTTTTTGGTTTTGGTTTGAAAAAGTATTTTGATATGATATAAAGGTGAGAAGTGTTTTTTAGTGTGGTCCACACTTGAAAAGTGTTTTGTGTTATGAAATGTTTGTTAGGTTTCGAGAAAAAAAGTGTTTTTTTGGTTTTGAGAACAGAAAAAATGTTTTCAAAACCGTTACCAAATAAGACCTCAGTTTCTGCACCATTCTAATGTAAGCTAGTGGCCGCAGTGGCAAGTTTTACCATACCATCTCAACAAAAGCTCTTGGTGATTATTTCCTAATTACCATGTTGTGATGGAACAAGGGGCTTTCGATGTGCACCAAAAATGATGAAATATGGAAGCTATGTGGGTTGGGATTATTTAGAGGAAATGAATGGGAAGAATAATTTAGAAAGATTGAAAATACAAGAAACAAATGTTCAGACAAGAATGAGAAAATTGGAAGCATATTGTGGAGGTTGTTGATCAATATAATCAATCTAGTTGGTTGCATCCGACATCGCTTGGGTGTACAAAAGGGGATGTGCTTATATAGAGCATGTTCTCTTTAAATTGTATGAGGCCTTTTGAGGTAAACTCAATAACAAAACTGTGTGGGCTGAGGCTCAAAACGGACAATATCATATCACTTGCAGCGAGTTGTTACATATGGTATCAGAGTCATAGCCCAGCTTGAGATGAGGGGAGTGTGCACAAGCCCATGAGGGTCGCTAGTGGGGATGCTGGGTCCCAAGATGAGGTGATTGTAGCGTCCCACATTGCTTGGGTGTGAAAAATGGGATGTGCTTATATAGCATACTCTCTCTAAATGGTATGAGGCGTTTTGGGGTAAACCCAAAAACAAAACCGTGCGAGTTGAGTCCCAATAAGGACAATATCATATCTCTTGGAGCGGACTGTTACATAGAGTGCTGTGAGAATAGTATAAATGATGTCATAAGGCTTGTCATCCTTGATGGTTTAAAATGCTACGCAACAAATACAGAATGTGGGTCAAAGCAGTAAAATAGTTGTATAGTTTATTATTATAAGAACTTGGACTAGCAGCAGTTGAGTAAACAATAATTAAATGTTGTCATAAAGGGTTGGCCAAGTTTGCATCCAGACCAATGCCAATGCTACTTGAGAGCAATGATCCCATTCTAGGTTCCTTTCTCTCTCTCTCTTTGTGTTATGGGAGTGGTGGTGGGGCGACAAGACAAAAAATCTGACCTTTGCTCAATATAGGTGCCAGCTATATTACATGGAGCAGAAAGTTCCTAATTTATTCCTCAGACGCTATCATTTGAAGGTACTTCTGGCAACCATTTCATTTTCATATTGCCAGTAATACTATTTGTGTTCTTCACCCAATAAGCCGTTATTGATTAGAGGTGTATCAACTCATGCAACGATTAGAAAGGGTATATGGTCTCTTTTAATAATAATCTTCCACAAGAAAGCCTGCCAACTTAATATTTTGCCCCAAGGATGTACATGTTGGGTTCAGTTGATCTTTAAACAAAAATTTAAAGGAGTCAAGAACAATTGACTTCTATCATATACACGGTTGGCATTTGGCTCGAAATTGTCTACACTTGGGCCACAATTATAATTGTTTTCTTTATTTTTTCGGCTTTTCCTACGACCTTTAAGACTTCTGTATTGTCAGGTTTTCTTACATAACTCTAGAATTTGTTTTATTCCCTTTTTTTAAGAACTCCTAGCAAGCTTAGGATTAGGACTTATTGCCTATACAAAGGCTTTGTATTAAAACTAATTTCATGGATAGGGATTATCAAGTTTGGTATTGAGTAGTTATATAAAAGAAGAGTATCTTCTTTGTTCATCTTCCTTGTGTGTTTACGGATTCAAAAGAGATACATTTTCTTTTTTCTCTTTCTATTGCTTCTGTAACGTCAATTGGTATCAAAGCCTTCTTATTCTCTATGGGCTCTTATAAGATTCGAATTCATGGACTTAAAACTTGAGAGGCAACTAGCTTTTCATGAGATGTAGCAGGCTTTGTATGTGACGCAGTATGCTTTTTGTGATATTCAAGCAGATCTTGCTTGGCTAACGATGGATGCATAAGTGAGTGAGCGGTGGAAACAATAAGATTTGCAGTGACAATTGGGCTTGCATTTGGCCTGTTTGTGATGGTGTTAATAAACCTGCTCATAGGTAGTCAGCCTATGAGAAGAAGATTGTGCTGAAACAAGCGTATTTAATATTTGGCACAAACGACCATCAGAATCTAGAGATTTTTGCATGAAGATATTGTTGTCACAAATTGACATTTTGGATTGCAAAGAAGTAGAAAAGAGCCGACTAAAATAAGTCAATTACATATGATACCAAGATTTACATGGTTTGGTTTGTGAAAAGCTTATATCTATAGGCAGAGACAACCATTAAGAATTTCCACTAACCAAAGGTGGAGTACGAAATATAGTGGTTAAAAAACAAACATAAGGTTGCCTACAAAATTACTTCCTCCATGGGGTAGCCACTTTTGAATTTGATTTTAAAACAGATTGTTTCTGTAGTCAACTAAGGCGAAACAACGTTCAGAACTATTGGCTATATTCAAGATTTTGCATAAATGGATTTGAGCAAAGGAATTATTTGTTCTTTTGTGTGAGATATCATGGAAAAAAATGTTGGAAAGGCCTAATTAGGATTCCAATAAAGGAGGATTGAAGCTGACCGAAGGACGAGTTAATTTCATGCAAGGGACTGATGTAGGACAAGTTACTCTGTAATTCCAAGTAGTGCTAGGAATTTTTTTATTTTTTTTTATTTTTCAGATTTTCCTAACACTATTAGGATTCTTTTTTCCTGGTAAATTTAGGACTTTTGTATCATTTGGTATTCTTAGAAATTTTAGGATTTGTTGTATTTCCTTTCTTAAGAACTTCTAGTAACCTTGGACTAGGATTTGTTCTTATTTCATGGATAGATCACATTGAGTTAAGTATATTGAGTGGTTTTGATGAGAATGATGAGAATCAACAAGCACCATTAAAGAATCCATTGGATGTTCCAGTTGGGCCTATTAATAGAGCAAGATGCAAGAAATCAAAGAAGCACTTAATGGGCTGATTCAAGAGATTTGGGCTGATTCTAAAATGGGGCATTCCAAGCTTGGCCCAAAGGGAGATGAAGATATAATAAATTTGATCCAAGCTATTCATGGAGCAGATTGCACAAAATTTCCTTAGCAATGGCATGGATTAATGGTTGATTATGGCTGATTGACTATCAAATTATATACCAATTAATTGGATGATTCACTTGCCAAATTACATGCCAATTAATTGGTTGATTGACTTAAATCAACCTTAATTTTAGGCTTTTATTAGTTAGCCCTATTTTACTTTATTTACTTTCCAATGTTGGAACCAATTTAATTTCCTTTCCATAGCAAAAAGGTAGTCATATTTTCAGCCATGCTTTATAAATAGCATGCACTCATTGTAATGGAAATCATGAATGAAAATTAGAAAAAATGTGACGCTTGCGTCTTCTATTAGTTCTTCAGAGAACTTGTGAACTTATCAAGGATTCTTCCTTGTGGCGTTCAAACTTTATACCTTCGGTTCGCGTTTCATTTATAAACGTTGGGTCGGGGTTGTTTCGTTATACCTTTGGTTCGCGTTTCATTTGTAAACGTTGGGTCAAGGTTTTCTATCAAAATCTGCATTTTAGCTTTCTTGGGTCCGTATTCCAATATTGTTGTTGGGTCTCAAAGCAAGTCGATTGAGGTTCGCATCATTTGGTATCAAAGCACAGGCTCTAAAATCAGGTTTACTATCCTTTTTTTTTTTTTGTTTATCATTATCATCCTATCTTTTGTTTATTGTTATCGTCCTATCTTGTTCCGTTTGTGTTCCTTATATCTTGTTGTTGTGCGCGTCGTACACCAAGTTCCAAAAAAAAAAAAAAAGGAGACGTCAAAAAGAAAAAAAAAAAAAATTGTCCTCTTCCTTTTGATGTAGCTGATGATTCGAGGACGAATCCTTTGAAGAGAAGGGGAATGATGAGAATCAACAAGCACCATTAAAGAATCCATTGGATGTTCCAGTTGGGCCTATTAATAGAGCAAGATGCAAGAAATCAAAGAAGCACTTAATGGGCTGATTCAAGAGATTTGGGCTGATTCTAAAATGGGGCATTCCAAGCTTGGCCCAAAGGGAGATGAAGGCGTAATAAATTTGATCCAAGCTATTCATGGAGCAGATTGCACAAAATTTCCTTAGCAATGGCATGGATTAATGGTTGATTATGGCTGATTGACTATCAAATTATATACCAATTAATTGGATGATTCACTTGCCAAATTACATGCCAATTAATTGGTTGATTGACTTAAATCAACCTTAATTTTAGGCTTTTATTAGTTAGCCCTATTTTACTTTATTTACTTTCCAATGTTTGAACCAATTTAATTTCCTTTCCATAGCAAGAAGGTAGTCATATTTTCAGCCATGCTTTATAAATAGCGTGCACTCATTGTAATGGAAATCATGAATGAAAATTAGAAAAAATGTGACGCTTGCGTCTTCTATTAGTTCTTCAGAGAACTTGTGAACTTATCAAGGATTCTTCCTTGTGGCGTTCAAACTTTATACCTTCGGTTCGCGTTTCATTTATAAACGTTGGGTCGGGGTTGTTTCGTTATACCTTTGGTTCGCGTTTCATTTGTAAACGTTGGGTCAAGGTTTTCTATCAAAATCTGCATTTTAGCTTTCTTGGGTCCGTATTCCAATATTGTTGTTGGGTCTCAAAGCAAGTCGATTGAGGTTCGCATCAGGTTTTTAATAAAAGAAGAGTTTATTACCTATCAAAAAAAATAAAATAAAATAAAAGAAGAGTTTCTTTTTTGTTCTTTTTCCTTGTGTGTTCAAGGATTCAAGAGAGAGACATGTTTTATCTTTTTTACTGTTTCTGCTACATCAAAATTATGTACTGTTTTAGATGTCAACAACTAGTGAGGCTCTTTCTCTTGGTTGCAAGATTTCCAGTTGTTCATTCCCTATTCATACCTTAGGTTTTATAGCAATTATATGATAGACCATCCTTTTGTCTCTTTTCACAATTTTTTCATCACAGTTATATATTCTGTTGTGCATTTTGTTTTGATAGCCCCATTTTTGTTTTGGCTCGCAGGAGATTTGGAACATGGACGGTGGCCAAACTAACTGGTAATAGAAGCCAAGCTATATTGGAGGGGCCTGTTTGTAATGAAACTCAAGTAATTGGATGGTACATTAATGAATCACATATGAGATTTAAGAGATTCCATGCTGAAATGCCTGGTTTTGCCTTCAATAGTACAATACTGTGGCATCCCAAGAGATGGCACCGGCCCACTCTGGAACCTATTAGGCAACTTGACACAGTCAAGGAGGGCTTCCAAGTTAGTCTTTCTTGTTTATACTCTGGTTATCCTGTAAGCCATAATAGTACTACTTGTTGTAATGTGAATTGCATTGCTGCTGTTTCATAAGCAGCCAAAATGGTCATTTTGGTCTTTTCCAAAAGAAATTATTTTTGGCTCCATGACATGATTGATGGGTCCTATAATTTGTAATGGGATGGAGCTATAAGCTTCACCCACCACAAAGGGTATCTATCAGAGAGACTAGCCCACTTATACCATATTTAACAGCAACTTTAACTGATTAATCCTTTTTTCATTGGAGACAAGTCCATATTTTATCCGTTCTATTGCTTGAGATGCCATGACCACATGAGCTAGAATGATCTTGGCTTTATTTGCTAACCTAATTGATTTGCATTGCAGGTTAGCACATTTATTGAACAAGTTGTGGAAGATGAAACCCAGATGGAAGCCTTACTCCAGGACTGCTCAAGAATCATGGTTTGGAATATTTACCTCACCTCATCTGCTTCTTTCTATCCCAGCAAATGGTTAATGAAGAATAATCTAGATGTCATTCTTCCGCTTACGTGAAGTTCTTGATGTGAGAGGAATCAATTTGGGTACTGAAGGTAAGTCAAATCTTTGAAACTTAAACTAGTTGAAATTGCCATTTTATTTTCTCCTATGGAATGTTTAGATGCCAAATGGAAAGGATGTGATACATAATTTCATGAAAAATAATAGAATTTTTTTCCTGCTTACCAACTACAGGATTGCGGAAAGGATTATTTTGTTTAGAAGGACTAGTTTAAATTGTTAAATCACTACTTGTCCTAGAAGTTTAATCTAATAAGAAGAGATAAATTTAATCATTTAATTAATTTCTCTTCATGAGTGGGCTTAAACTCCCTTTTAATAGGTGAGACCCAACACGTGGAATATTGAATTTAAATGGAGGGTGAATTGTGGAGTCGGGGCTCGAACTCATGATTCTGACTCTGATATAATGTTAAGGTCTTGTTTGGGATTGCGTTCAAGAAATAGAGCTTTTAAATCAAAAAGAGTTTTTGGGCAAAAGCTTCATTTTTAAGCTTTTGTCAAAAGTGCGTTTTGGCCATTTTTAGACTTTTTGGACCCTCAAAAGTGCTTTAAATTTTTCTTTATTAAACGAATATTTTTTTTTTTAAACGGATTTTTTAAGTGTTAAAAGCACTTTTAAGCTCCTCAAATGCAATCCCAAACAGGTCATAAATTATCACATGTTCTAAAAGCTTAAGTTAATAAGAAGAGATAAATTTAATCATTTAATCAATACTTTAACATAAAGTGATTTAAATAACATGCAAAAGCATTTTACATGTTATACGAAACCGTAAAGAAAGACTTATAGCTTTTGGTTTCACACGCCTCTGTGAAGATGGATTGATTCTATATTATGTTGGCTACTGTTAAGAATGCCTGTTCTACTCTCTCTCTCTCTCTCTCTCTCAATCTCATTTTTGACATAATTTATCTGTATTGCAGGAAAGATAGTCAAGAATAATAGATCATCCCTGCTACTGTTTATCTTCGCTTTGGCTGATTCCTGTTTAGAGTGCCAATCTTATAAGGCTGGCTGAGACAGTTCCCCTTGACAAGATGTAGTTTTTGCGCACAAATTTTCTTCCCATTAGGCTTCAAATTAGGTTTAGTTTCCTTTATTCTCAAGGGGGGAAAAAGAAAACTTTGTACAATTGTATGAGTTATCCAATATCAATCTACCTAGCAGTGAAATTCAATCTGACTAGAGAGGAAGGAGTAGTGAGGCTGCAAACCATCTTCATCTTCATCTGCATAGTGAAATAGCAATTTTGAATTTAGTTAGTTCTCATGACAGGCATGTGCATCTGTTTCTTTACAAAAATTATTTAATACTTCAGAAAATGATGGGTTATGGGTTTTAGTCCTTATAGCATGCAAAAATATATAACAAATAGTCATTACTATCTAATTTTGTCAAGTTTTTAACGAATTCGGTTAGTGTACCACGTCAGATCTAATAAAATTACAATAAGTGTTACAATAATAAAAACAATATATAAAATATAATTAATCCTAATATATAAAAACTAAAACTTAAAAATTAAAAACAAAATTAAAAAAAGGGAAGGGGCTAGAAGAGGGGGTGGCTGGGGTGCCTCGTGGGCCACGTTGACCACCCCCAGAGGCTGGCATGAACATAATGTTGATTTATTTTCAAAAAGCGATTCGATTCACATTTGGGAAGTTTGGAATGATAATTTTGAAGATGAATTTGTTTTGGTTCGGAATATTGTTGACGATTACGCTGTCATTGCAATGGACACCGAGTTTCTAGGAAGCATTCTTTAGCCGGTAGGAGAAAAGGTATTTCAGGTTCTACATTTTTAGGTTTTGCATAAAGGAGCTCAGGTGAGATATTGTACAAGTCCTCATCCACGCGTTTGGGGTTTGGCCTTGGCAGGGGAGCTGGACTTTGGTTCCTCCACGTAACTCACCCAGCTTTTCTTTATATGCTTCCTTGTAGGCATGTTTGGTGCTCAATTCCTAGGGGTGTCAAGGCGGTTACTGTTAGTAGTTATTGGCAAAAATCGCTAACCGTAACCGCCTTAGCGGTTAGTAGATTTCACTAACGGCAAGCGGTTAGCGGTTAGCTACTAACCACCGGTTAGCAGTTAGTGAAATAGTCAACCGCCCGCTAACCGTTTTTTCAAAATTGAGCTTTTTTTGGGTTTTTTTATTACTATAGCATTTTTTTACCCTCATTTGGGCTTTTCGTGTTCACGAAACGCTTCATTTAAGATTTGAGTCGAGGACAAGCCGAGCTTATGCGAGCTGAGCCCGAACTCGCGCCCGAGCGACTTGCTCTCTTAACACCCTTATAAGTAACACATTGTTGAATCTAATGTCAATTACTTAATTTGATATTATATAATCATATGATCTCATTAAATTAGATCATATGATTAATAAAAAGTAGGACTTTGATATCTACCACTAATTATATTTAGATAATATATCAATATGCCAATGTTTTGATCATATTATGTATATCTAATGTTTGTCAACCTAAGGGTATGTGATGAGATTCAACAAGCACCATTAAATGATCCATTGCATGTTCCAGTTGGGCCTATTACTAGAGCAAGATCCAAGAAGATCAAAGAAGCACTTAATGGGCTGATTCAAAAGATTTGGGCTGATTCTAAAATGGGGCATTCCAAGCTTGGCCCAAAGGGAGATGAAGGCGTAATAAATTTGATCCAAGCTATTCATGGAGCAGATTGCACAAAATTTCCTTAGCAATGACATGGATTAATGGTTGATTATGGCTGATTGGCTATCTAATTACATACCAATTAATTGGATGATTGACTTGCCAAATTACATGCCAATTAGTTGGTTGATTGACTTACCTATTTCAAGACCTTCCTTTGGCATGATTTAATTGCCAATCTCAGTCTATTTTTGGCATGGAGGAGCTACAAATTTCAGACCAAATCAACCTTAATTTTAGGCTTTTATTAGTTAGTCCTTTTTTACTTTATTTACTTTCCAATGTTGGAACCAATTTAATTTCCTTTCCATAGCAAGTAGGTAGTCATATTTTCAGCCATGCTTATAAATAGCATGCACTCATTGTAATGGAAATGATCAATGAAAAATACAAAAAGTGAGCTTTGCTTCTTCTATTAGTTCTTCAGAGAACTTGTGAACTTATCAAGGATTCTTCCTTGTGGCGTTCAAACCTATACCTTCGGTTTGCGTTTCGTTTATAAACGTTGGGTCGAAGGTTGTTACTTTTTATACCTTTGGTTCGCGTTTCATTTATAAACGTTGGGTCGGGATTTTCTATCTAAACATCTGATTTTAGCTTTCTTGGGTTAATTTCTAATATTGTTTGTTGGGTCTCAAAGTGTGTCGATTGAGGTTCGCATCAGTATGGGTGTCTACTCCTTAAGCTATTGATTTCCCTAAGCAATGAATTACGCATGGGTGTCTATTTTAATTCTTTTATTTCTTAAAGGATTTAGTATGGGTGTCTATTAAGTTGTTCTTTAAGAAAGCATAAATTTGTGGAAATCGACAAACACATGAGGCCTAGGGCATGAGTGTCTACTCCCGGTCCCGGTGTGGATTTCTTTTGTTACTTTTATTAAACCCAAGACTCGGTCATCCAAATTGATTTAACTAACTAGTTCATACCACATGCATATATTGATCAAGTACACACATATGAAGAATTCATGAAAGCAGGAATTAATCAAGTTAAATATCACATGATCATCAGAAATGCGCCAATATTGAATATTAATTAAACATAATTAGGGCTTCAATCTAGCCCTATTAAATAAATTAGTTACACATAAGTTTGATGTTAAACATCTTCATAAAATAAAATAAAATAAAGGAAAAGAATAAACTTGAAACTTGAACTTGAAGAGCTCCAATTCTTCTCCTTGGAAATTGTGTCTTTTCTAGAGGTTTAAGGGTCTATTTATAGGCCTTAGGAATACTCTAGAAACCCTAAAAAATGTAGGGTTTGAGCCCTAGTTCGCACTAAGTTACAAAACCCTAAAAATTGCACTTTCCATATCAAGCCTGGCGGTTAACTTGCCTATCACACACAGGTGTGCTCGATCGCAGGTGCCTTGCACTTGTGGTCTTCGCCTGTAGTGTGCTCGATCGCAGCTCCCCTGCGATCGATCGCACTACCAGGGACTTTAATATTCCCAAAATATCTCTTTTAAGTCCGAAACTTCTGAAATTGCTTCTTTTTCTTCCAATGACCTACAAAATCAAGGAAAACACATAAAATAACTAAAATGACATAGATTAACCAAAACTAAAAGATTAACACATGTAAGATAAAGACTGAAAATATGAATATTTTAGCACTTAACACACTCCCAAACTTACATATTCCTAGTCCCTTAACAATACAGAACTAAAGACTAAATGGTAAAACAGAAAACAAAAAGATAAATCCATCTTTTGTGGGATGTACGATTGCATTTAGTGTTTGCAACATGCCTTTTAAACCCCTAGGAATTTCCTAGAGGACGAGTGAAGTCTCGTAAGGGTTTTCCAGGAATATCACCCACAAACATCATGCACAGTTCATGTTATTTCAAAAATTAACGTATCACTTCAAGATCATGATTTTCATTCATTAGCAAGCTTAAAAAGATGAACTCCATCTTCACAATGAATTGGAATCTGAAAATTCAATTACTTACAAAAGACTTGTTAAAACATCACAAGTTTGAAAACAGTGTAAATTGAACTAGCATAAAATTATGAGGCTTCCAAGTATTTCCAATGTGCAATGTCTCCACATCTCAAAGTTCACTGAAATCCCTATTAGAATGAACAACAATAGCATATTTCTTTTTCTTCTTCTTTTTTTTTTTTTTTTTTTTTGTCAGGTTATGCAATGTTTTGTCTCTTAAGCTTTCTAATTGACCCATGTAACGAGTGTTAAGTCAATGACTCCCAAACCAGATGGTTTTAGGGCATTAGGTGAAGAGACACCCCTAAGGACCTACTAACTTGAGTCAAAAAGGCTACAAACCAAACTAACCATGACATTAATCAAATCAAAAAATTTCACTTTTTGGCGTGAATACTCAATGCTTTGGGGCAAGAGGTCCAGTTACTCAGTGAAAATCTTATCAATGATCATTTATTTATAATAATAATTTTTTTTTCATCTCATATATATATGCTAAAGTATCCATCTGATAAATCATTCAGTTCACCCAAGATATAGAAACACACACATCATCCCATGTCATACCTCATAAATTATGTGTTAATGTGCTTGTGTGATCAAATCAAACATGTGATTTCTCAACTGTCCTCAACAAGTAACCAAACTAACAAATTCTCTCATCAGATCATGTGTTCAAAATTTTAAGCTCACAGATGAAATTAAACCACAGTTCTTTCAGATTAACCAAAATTTTTAGGCAAACATGAACATGCATATATATATATATATATTTCAAATAAACAAACAAAACAAATAACATAAAATTGGAACAAAGTGTGTGTAGACAGCATGTTTTTCCATACCCCCAAACTTAAATGACACATTGTCCCCAATGTGTCTAAAATAAGGAAAGAATTTACCCGGGAGATGGAAAACATTGTCTGGAAAGCATGGCTCATAGCACACCCCCAAACTTTAATCGAAGTACACTTGTCCTGCAAAATAAGAAAACACGAAAACAAGTAAAAGGAAACAAAACTAAAGATAAATAAAAAGATTAATTGAAAACACACTAAACAAAATAAAAAGATAAACTATGGTGTGCCTCCCATGAGGGCTAAGTTTAACATCTTTAGCCAGACTGTGGTACTTTAAACTTGAAGCACCAATCTTTCCTTCTCTTGCACCAAAGGGAATGAATCTTTTTTGCTGCAAGATGCTTCCGAGTGTTTATCGATCAGGGAGGACTACTTTGAGTTTTCTCTAACAGTTTCTCATCTGATGGGGAATCATGAACTGGATAATACTCATGGAATTCATCTATCTTGATGTCCTCACATTGCTCATCACATAGCCCCAACAGACTTCTCTCTTGGATTCTTAGTAATTCGGGCATAAGAGTTGATGTTGAAGAAGTTTCAGTGCTCTCTTCCTTTTCCCAATATAGCTCCTCTAGAACCTCAGTTTGCTCATCTTCTTCTTCCACCTTGTTCTCAGGAGTGGACTTCAATAAGGCCTTAGCTTGCTCACGTATCATGTCAAGGTCCAAATCAAATTCATATTGAGCAAAGCATTCTGCCAATGGATCCTCCAAACTTGGCTCACTACACATCTTAGCTTGCTTGAAGAATTTGTCAAGATCCAGGTCACATCCAATTTGATCAAAACACTCTCCCACCGGATCCTCAAGACATGGCTCATTAGAAGTTTCAGCATACTCAAGTAGCTTGTCCAGGTCTAGGTCACCTCCAATTTGATCAAAACGCTCTCCCATTGGATCCTCAAGACTTGGCTCACAAAAACTCTCATCAACAGTTTCTACTAAACTAGCATGCGCTTCTTCTAACACATAATTCTTCGGAGGAGGTGTCTCTTCTTGGTATTGTTGAGGTGGAGAGCAATATGAATAGTCATGTATGGGAGATGGTTTCTCTTCATGAGATCTTGAAAATGGATTGCCTCAAACTGGGACTAAGACATGAATATGATTGATCATAGAGCTGTGGAGATGGCTCATCTTCATGAAGTTGTGGTGCTTGAATTCTAGAAGCTTGAGCTTGCCATGAAAGAGTAGACTGTTGGCTCCATAGTGGGTTATAAGAATCAAAATAGTGATCAGTTTCCGGTCTAGAGAATGATGTGTTCTTATGCCCAAAAATCTTGCTAGAAATTTGTCTTATTGAAGGACATTCTCTAACATGGTGATAAGGGTCATGGCATAATGAACATGGTCCATGGGGTGTTGGAATGCCTCCCCACATGTGTAAAATTAAAAATAAAATAACAAAAAGTTAAAAGAAAAAAAACAAATTAAAAAGAAACAAAATTAAAAATAAAACTTACGAAGATGCAGACTCAACTGACCCTGCATGAAAAAGAAAAATAAAAAATAAAAAATCAGATCTACAATTAGTGTAGTAACTGTGCTGCTCTCTGGATGTGCAATCGATCACCTTGGTTGGGCGCTCGAGCGCACCTCCAGAGGCAGAATAGTAACTACAAAAAAAAAAAAAAAACACAACTAAAATAAAATAATTCTAAACAAAATTTGCCGCAATCCCCGGCAACGACGCCAAAAACTTCTTGTTACAAATATCTACCTAAATTAATAGGTAAATAATTATATGTTTTACCCGCAAGTGCACGAGGTCAACATAGTAATATATAATGCAAGTACGGGGTCATTCCTACGAGGATTGCTAAATTTTGCTTAAAATAAATTCCAAAAGTAAAATAAAACAAAGATTGATTTTAAGTTGACAATAATAAAAATGTTGGGCTTTGATATCCACCACTAATTATATTTAGATAATATATCAATATGCCAATATTTTGATCATGTTATGTATATCTAATGTTTGTCAACCTAAGAGCATGGGTGTCTACTCCTTAAGCTATTGATTTTCCTAAACAACTAATTAGGCATAGGTGTCTACTCTAATTATTTTATTTCTTAAAGGATTTAGTATGGGTGTCTACTAAGTTATTCTTTAAGAAAGCATGAATTTGTGAAAATCAATAAACACATGAGGCCTAGGGCATGAGTGTCTACTCCCGGTTCTCCATGTTGATTAACCCAAGAACTCGGTGTGGATTTCTTTTATTACTTTTATTAAACTCAGGACTCGGTCATCCAAATTGATTTAACTAACTAGTCCATACGCATATGTTAATCAGGCGCACACATATGAAGAATTCATGAAAGCAGGAATTAATTAAGTTAAATATCACAACATGATCATCAAAAATGCGCCAATATTGAATATTAATTAAACATAACTAGGGCTTCAATCTAACCCTACTAAATAAATTAGTTACACATAAGTTTGATGTTAAACATCTTCATAAAATAAAGGAAAAGAATAAACCCGAAACTTGAACTTGAAGAACTCCAATTCTTTTCCTTGGAAATTGTGTCTCTCTTCTAAAGGTTTAAGGGTCTATTTATAGGCCTTAGGAATACTACAGTAACCCTTAAAAACGTAGGGTTTGAGCCATAGTTCGCACTAAGTTACAAAACCCTAAAAATTGCACTTTCCATATCAAGGCTGGCGGTTGACTTGCTCATTACGCACGGGTGCGCTCGATCGCAACTCATGTGTGATCGATTGTAGGACTGTTATCAATCTTGTTGTGCTGGGTGCTCGATCGCAGGTGCCTTGCACTCGTGGTCTTCGCCTGTAGTGCACTTAATCGTAGCTCCCCTGCGATCAATCGCACTACTAGCACCTCCAATATTCCCAAAATAGCTCTTTTAAGTCCGAAACTTCTGAGATTGCTTCTTTTTCTTCGAATGACCTACAAAATTAAGGAAAACACATAAAAGAACTAAAATGGCATAAATTAACCAAAACTAAAGGATTAACACATGTAAGATAAGGGCTAAAAATATGAATATTTTAGCACTTAACAATCGAGTCTTGGGCGGGTCCGGGCTGAGTCCCGGTCAGGTCCCTGGGTGGCCTGGGCAGGTCCTGGTCAAGCGCAGACGGGGTCTCGGGCGGGTCCGGTCAAGTCTCGGACAGGTCCCTGCGCAGTCCTGGGCTGGTCCCGGTCAAGTCTCGATGGGGTCTTGGGAGGGTCTTGACGGGGTCCGTCAATTTGAGAATGAGATGCTCAAAGTCGGAAAATGATTTTCAGTTTTGAAAACCATAAACCATTTTTCAAAAATTGAAAAAGAATTTTTTATCAAAGTGAAAATGATTTCCGTTGACCACAATTTTACGTCGCAGTAAACACCATAAAATGCAGAAATCATTTTCTTTACACCGAAGGTGTATTGTCTCTCAACATGATTAAAACAAAAAGAAAATTAAATAACAAAAACAAAAATGAAAGAGAGAACTCACAAATGGCCCAAAGTGCTGGAACGTAGCTATTGTCTGGTAGTGCGCTCGATCGCACAAGGTGGGCCGCTCGATCGCAATCGGGAAAAACTACAAAACAGAAAAGAAAACATAGCGTCTTCAGCGCGACTGTCTGACTTTGCGCTTGATTGCCCTGCAGCAGTGCGCTCGATCGCACCGCTGCAGAACAGAATTAAAATTCCAAAAACCAAGTAAAAAGAAAATTAAAACTAAAAATAAAATAAAATAAAATGAACTGAAGAAAAAAAAAATTCTAAACAAAATTAAATAATCTCCGGCAACGGCGCCAAAAACTTGTTGTGCCAAATACCCACCTAAATTAATTGGCGAATCATTGATACGTTTTAACTCGCAAGACACAAGATCAAACGATAGTATAGTGCAGCAAATACGAGATCATTCCCACGAAGATTGTTGATTTTACTTAGAATTGATTTTCTAAATTAAATACCAATTTTGTCATGAAATTGATATTATAAAAAGAGATAAAGATAAATGAAAGCATTAGGGATTCGATATCCCCCACGAATCAGACTAATTAAAAAAACAATATGCCAATGCGCTAATCATACCGGTATATTTAATGTTTGCCAACCTAAATGCATGGGTGTATACTCCTTTAGTTATAGATTTCCTTAAGCATTGAATTAGGCATGGGTGTACACTCTAATTTTTTTTTTTTTTTTTTTTTTTCTCAAAGGATTTAGCATGGATATATACTAAGTTGTTATTTAAGAAAGCATAAATATGTGAAAATCGACAAACACATGAGGCCTAAGGCATGGGTATATACCCTCAATTCCCCATGTTGATTATCCCAAGAACCCGCAAAGGTATCTTTTGTCACTTTATTAAGCTTAGGACTCGATCAACTAAATTGACTTAAATAACTAATCCATACTATATGCATATGTTGATCAGGAACATTCATATGAGGAATTCAATTAAGTATGAAATAATAAATTTAAATATATCAAAATATGATTGTAACAAATGCACCAATATTGAAATCCTAAAAATACATGATTATGGCTTCAATTTAGCCCATAACTAAAAATTAGTTACACGTAATTAAAATAAAGACTAAAAATAAAAGAGAAAGAAGAAACTGAAAAACTTCTGGAAGTAGCTTCCAAATTCTTCTCTCAAAGCAAGTTTAGAATTGTCTCCTATATTGTGTATTAAATTGTGATGCTTAGAGGTCTACTTATAGGACTTAGGAGAGTCCTAGAAGCCCTAGTAATCCTAAGAAATTTAGAGTCTAGCTTTCTAGTTCAATTAGGAAGTAATCCTAGTACAGATCAAAATAGAATTTGTCCAAATTTTCGTTCTTTTATTGCAAGACGATTTTAGCATAGCATAAGTCTGAATTAGGAAAATAATATTTCACAATGATTTGTAGAATTTGGAGTTGGCTTTCCAATTCCGCTAGAATAACCTCAATCGAATACTTGAGCTGAAAGTTATGGTCAAAATACCAAGACATGTGCAGAATTCAAATTTGAATACAATCCGATTTTGACTCCAATTAGAGAAATTTCGATTTAATCATTTCCTTTATTTGATTAAACTTAACCACATCATATAGGTCTTCTACTATGATTGGTTAAGCTTAACTATATCTTCTAGGTCTTTCCAATTTACCCTTGAAGCTTGAAACTTTTCCAGAAACGCTTTCTTTTTTTCCATGACCTACAAAAATACAGAAAACACAAAAAATAAATAAAATAGCACAACATAACAAGACTAAGAAATTAACATGTGTAAATTAAGGGCTAAAATACGAATATTTTGGCACTTATCATATATCCTCGGATACTCATTGATTACGGGAGCAGTTTTGCCTCGACCATAATAGTCGGGGGACAAGGTTATTCATTCCCCCATCACTTACTCCTATATCCTTGATCCTCCGCCTATTTGCCATTTCCAGCGCCGGATGATCAACTTTATAAATAGGTATTGATTATCAAACCTAAGGTACGCAATACATTTTGGATTCTTACGGATCAAAAATGAGAAAAGATCTAATTTAAGCATCAAAGTGAGATCTAATTTGGATTCACGCATTCATACCGGCCGACGATTTTTCTTCCTAAAAAATCTTTGCCCCAAGACAGATACATGTTCATTTGTAATCAATCTGCGTGGATGTATGTTCATGCAACTCAACTACGCCCAATAGCACCAAATCGGTGTTAGCCTACATCTTGACAATGAGATAAATTTTCCTGTTCATCTCGTTAATTTTTATTGAAGAACATACGTGAGGAGAAAAATGCAAATCCTAGAAGATTTTATATTTTTACACATCAATTCCCCTATCTTCCTATAATTTAGTGGATTGATTCTGGGTGACATATCATTTTTACTTACTAAAATTGGCATCCGTCCATTGACGATGGGATGATCCTTGAAGCCAATTGATAGTAGCACCATCTCCCCTCAGAGCATTACATCAAAAAACCCTCAAGCATCACGGATCTGCATTTAATCATTAGATTAGCGCTCACCATCATTAGATGAACAAGATAAGATTTTCCATGCATTTTTAGTTTGGCTTACTAAATGGCATTAGGCAATCTCTTATCTAATTAAATATTCAAGAAGGTCAGACATTGAAAGTCAATCCATTGCTCAAGAATAGTGGGAGATATTATGGCCTGCTTTTACCATTGATTTTACAAAAAGGCACTAGAAAGTGACCAAATTGCTATATGTCAAGAAGGAATTACCCACAGCCCATTAAATGGGCTTAACTTATTTTCCTTGTTGTTTTCTCTTACGATGGTAAAGGCATTAAATTACGGGATTTGTCATCCGGATTCACTATTCTCCAAGTCTGAATGGTCAGAACTAGTTGGTCAAAGGCAAGATGGATCAACAGTATTGGGAGAGGCAAGCCTGGCAGACGCAAGGTGACACCTTGCCTAGTAAAGAAGAGCTTTTGAGGTTCACTGAAAGATAGACCGTTGCCGTTGTGAGCCATATTCCCCTTTTACTCTCATTGTCGGTTCTCTCCCAATGTTAATATGTGGGAGGCGCATTCCAATGAGACGATTAGAGGATGCTTGGCTCATGCAATTTGGTGAGACTTTGAGTTGAGGGATAAGTTTCTACACAAAACCTACGACAACCAAAGAGGAGAATAAGCAGTGACACCCAGTCCGAGCAGTAAACCGAAAACTATGCCAGTCCAAGATTCATGGCTGCGCTGATTTTGCTTAAACAACCAAAGCCACTTGTTTTATACATGGACTCGGTAGACCCATGGAGACGCCACTGCGACACGTCCTCACAAATGATTGCCTACTGATCATGAGAGCAGTCCTTGAAATTCAGAGCACTCGATTTATATTTGAGCAGAGATCTCACTCTGAGCATCCAGGGGAACCATCTCAAATTCCCAGGAAGACATTCCGAAGTTGCAAGAAATTAATCTGCTCCATCCTACCTCTGAGCAGGATACTCTAAGCAGCATGGCAGTACTACTCGGACCTAACAACCCTCGAACATAATTTCGAGCATGAAAATTCATAAGATTAAACTCCAAATTCATAAAACAATAGGGTTGGAGGTAATTGTTTTGATAATTATATTACTATGCGCTTGTAGTTCCTATGTGAATGCATGGTTTATATTCAAAATTGCTGGAGAAGGAGATGATAATGGAAGCATTCGACTAAAGGGTTCCAGACAAGACAATCACAAAATCCCGAGAATAAAGACACCGAGGAACCAAATTGCTCTAAAAACAAGATAGGGAGACAACCCTGACAAAAAAAAAAAAAAAGAAAGAAAAACAAGACAAGGAGACAACCCTTAACACCCAAAAAAAAAAACAGGGAGAATAACCCTTGACAAAAAAAAAAAAAAAAACACACACAAGGAAACCCTTGAAAAAAATAAAAAACAAGACAAGGATTTCAAAAACCCTTGATAAAAAAACAAGATTCAAGCCCTAGATTCAAGTAGGCAATCAGAAAATCCTATTCTCGAATAGACAGGGAGAAAACCCTTGACCAAAAAAAAAAAAAAAAAAAAAAAGAAAGATTCAAGCCCTAGATTCAAGTAGGCAATCAGAAAATCCTATTCTCGGATAGACAGGGAGAAAACCCTTGACAAAAAAAAAAAAAAAGAAGGATGAAAATCCTATTCTCGAAACGACAGGGAGACAACCCTTGACAAAAAAAAATCGAGACACGGAGGAAACCCTTGACCAAAAAAAAAAAAAAAAAAAAAAAGGGAGGAAACCCTTGATAAAAAAACAAGAAGGATGAAAATCCTAAGCTTGGATTCACCGGAAGGCTTTCATCCTTGGATTTTGAAAAGGGTGGTCGGATTTTCACTCTCTGGACTCATCAATGGAGGGTCAGTTTTTTATCCTCAAGTCTTGGATCTACTCTTCAGATCAAAGAAGGTTATTACTTGGTTTTTCAACCAAGTCTTGAAGAGGGGGTCTCGGCTTATACCCTCAGATCAAAGAAGATTATTACTTGGTTTTTCAACCAAGTCTTCGAAGAGAGGGTCGGATTTAACCCTTGGGTATTGAAGCTCAGGTCTCGATTTTTACCCTTGGGTCTTGGGTGGAACAGGCTGTGGAATCCCCAAGACATGCTAAACTTCCTTTTATCCACGTTCCTCGGATAAAGGAATTTGGGGGGGTAACTGTTACACCCCTAAAATACAGGTCAAATATCTAAAGCCAAGATTAACATCCAAGCATATATCTCGTTCGTAACCGCCAAATTAATGATCGGGAGCGCATATTCCGTTTCTAACGGTCAAAAACTAATAATGATGGGAATATCATAACTACAAGAATGGATGCGCATTGATCACATTGACGGTTACACATATCTTCGAATACTCATTGATTACGAGAGCAGCTTCACCTCGACCATAACAGTCGAGGGGAAAAGGTTATTAATTCACTAGTCAGTTGCTCCTATATCCCGAATCCTCCACTTATTTGCCATTTCCAGCGTCGGATTATCAACTCTATAAATAGGTATCAATTATCAAACCTATGGTACGCAATACATTTTGGATTCTTACAGATCAAAAACGATAAAGGATCTAATTTAGGCATCAAAGTGAGACCCGCGGGTCCCCACCAGTGAGTTCTCCTGATAAGCTATTGTTTTACAAGAATTAAAGGAGCGCGAAGACCAACGGAATTGAAGACGCCGTGAAGAACATGAATAACATGCAGATCTCACCAATCGGAGACTGTTGCACCAAAAAATGTACCAACATTTTGCAGCCATGTTTGTGGTGTTTTCTAGCTAATCGTAAAAGAAAAGAGGCAAATTTTGCACTACTGACAAATCCTTATATTATTCTTTTCTTATTTCTTAAGAAGGACATGAGTAGAAAGAAAAACTGATTGCAGACAAAGTGTGTGGTTAAAAATACTGCAATGGATCGCATACCATATATATGTTTAATCAGGTAGACCAATCCATGACAATTTTGATCACAATAATTTTGACAATGTTTGGGTAGAACATGATCATGATATGACGGTCGGATTTGTTAGAAAGTCACAAGAGAATAATATCTTTCCATACCAACCTATCATACTTGAAGGAGTTGTAAGGAAACTAGCTAGCTAGGCCAAACAAATGAACATCAGTTTTATTTATTTATTTATGCTTTTCTTTCCAATAAAATAGACGTAATTTTTAACCTTTGAAAGATTATGAAAGATTTTACTCTAATTGAATGGTTCAAGGTTATGGAAGCAGAAAATTGATCCACTTCATAAAATCCACCAAATGGTTTAATTGTGTTGATGCAATTGACACTACAAGAATTTAGGTCTTTAGGGGCGACATTATTTGGACGCTAAAAGTCCTAAAGTGGACACTGTTGACAACAGCGTCGGCTAATGGGTTGGACGCTAATCGTCCGACCCTAATGATCAAATGTGTGATTATCAGCGTCCACTTATAAGTGGACGCTAATGATCACTTTTAGCGTCGACAATGTGGATGCTAAAAGTCGTATATTTTTGTTGCTGAAGTTGGAGTCAACAGAAGGCAGAGTCGATGCTAGTGCTACACTATCAGCGTCCACTCAAAGTGGACGCTAATGGTGGACTATTAGCGTCCATATTGAGTGGACGCTAATGGTCCTAAAAAATTAAAAAATAATAATAATAAAATCAACCATCAGCGTCCAAAGTATAGTGGACGTTGATGGTTAACTATTAGCGTCGACTAAAGTGGACGCTAATGCTCCCCAAAAAAAAAAAAAAAAAATCAACCATCAGTGTCCAAACTGGAGTGGATTCTGATGGTGAACTATTAGTGTCCATTAATGTGGGCGCTAAGGATCCAAAAAAAATTAAAAAAATAAGTATCAGCGTCCGAACTAGAGTGGACGCTGATGGTTGCACCATTGGCGTCCACTATGGGTCTAACATTCTAAAAAAAATAAAACAATATTAGGGTCAATTCGACCCTAATAATGTTTTATTATTATTATTATTATTTAAAAAAAAAAGATGCAATTTTAAAGGATGAGGTCATATTCAAAAGATATATAAATGATCCTAATTAAAAAAAAACAATAAAAAGTCATGACAAAAGAATACCAAAAAGGCAACCAAAAGTTTCTAGCCATGGATATTACTTATCAAATTAAAAAATCTAAAGTCAAATGATTACAAATACAAAAATTCAGTCTACCGATAAGATAAATATGAACATTACAATTCACAATGTCCAAAAGAACATGCTCAAAACATCAAAAGGAAGATTTTCTAATTTGTAAAGGATAAATATGCCAACAAGGAAGTTATGTTGCTGACAAGAAAGCTTGAAAAAAAAAAAAATTAGGTCGTCCTTATGTCATATGAGACATGCTATTCCTCCATCTCCTTTTCAAATTTACCATTAAATGTGAATCTTACATGTCTAATGATGAATTTGAAAAATATATAAATGGAAAATGGATGGGAAATTAAAAAAATAAATAAAAAAATAACATTTCTCGTGTTAAATATGCTCCATGTATCTAATTAAGAAAGCAATAGAAGTGTTAAGCTTCTACTTACAATAATCAAGTCAGGACATGGCAGCAAACTAATAATTACTGCCAACTCTTTAACTGGCTTATAGAGATGAAATCGCCTAAAGACTAAGCCAACCTATAGCAGCACATGTATCTATGTAACAGTAGTGGATTACCTCATTAACCAAAGGTAATGGTTCATAGAATGCATATAGTTAAGGTATGTTAAAAAGTATTGATTAAATCATTTAGACAATTAGCGGATTATCTCATTAATTGTCTAACAATATGGAACTGTCCAGGTGCATAATTAGTTGCTATTGCCTTTGTCTATATATAAACTGGGTTTCATACGCCAAGAATTTTTAAAGGAACTTCAAGACCATTCTACTTAGTGTCCAAGTCCTAGTTTAATATTATAGACCAATTCAAAAATCCTCATAGAAAACTTCAACTCAACCTTGTACTAAAACTTCTTCATATAAAGAACTGATAAATGAATCCCCATCAAAACTACAAGCAGAATCATGGGGGTAATTATCAGCTATCCAGTTTAGCTTACAGATAACAATAACAACAAAAACCATTGCATAGCTCACATGTTTAAAGCAGAAGAAATATGAGACCTTAATTAGTTAATTGAAGAAATTATTTGACTCCCCAAGATGAAAAAAACCCCCAAGGCTTTGGGCAAAATGGCTCTCAAAAACTACTGACTTCATTCAAATCCTACTGCTAATTAACCTTCTGGTCAACACTTTTAAATTGTATATGGTGTGTCGCAGTGTCTGGAACAGCCCATATGTGCTTGGCCCAGCTTGGGAGTTAGTTGTGAGCTCAAATGCCAATAATGGAACTTATGATACAAGAAATAATTAATGGATATATATAGACAATGCTACAAACAATTCCGTTTACTTTTTTTTGAAGGGAATTCCATTTACTTTTAAATTATTGTTTACTATGAAGAGGAAATGATATTTACTTTTAAAATAAGGTGAACATTGACTTAAAAAACAAAGACTATATATTACAATATACAATGTTTGATAATGGTTTTTTTTTTTTTTTTTTTATCAAACATTTTAATTCTCCTTCACTAGGTGCAGCCAAATTTTTAATTCTCCTTTCTACCCACCTTCCAGACAAAAAAAATAATAATAATAAAAAAATAGTGGGCTGGGAGGAAATGAACAGCCATGGTTTATTTCCTAATAGCATACATACATTTAAGGCTTACAATTCAACTCCAAATACAACATGACCCAAAAATATGGAATTATCCTCCCTTACAATCCAAATTTTCTGCGCAATATAAGTCCAGAATGACTAATAACAAAAAGGATATTCAATCAAGAGCTACTTCACCCTCTTCACTGAAGATACAGTTTCTGTAAGTCATGATGAGCCAACATATACTAATTTTAACTCATCTTGGGTTACCCAACACAACCAGAAAGATATTTTAGAGCTGCAGACTTCTTCAATAAGGTTTATGACTTAATGCCTTTTTTTTTTTCTTTTTTTTTTTTGTCAAGGAACTATTAACTTTTACAATTTTGCAAAAGAAACGATTTACAACATGCAACAGATCCTAACCATTTGTATAATTTTTTATGTTGACTATGACCAGACAAATTAGAAATATTGCTACTTTTGCATCAATTGAGCCAAAGTTACCATTCTATTCTGACAACTTTCTTTCCCAACAAAATCCATCTACTAGTTTTTTTAATCAATCATGGAAAGAAAAGAAAAGGCAGCAAAAACTACATGTGTCCGTTCTTTCTAGAGTAATTGTTTTGTTTTTCAATCAAAAAAGATGAGTTGCACAATATATGGAACAGAAATTAAAATAACCCCATTAAATGAACACCAAGATGACTAAAATTAAACCACACACAAATATTAGCACCTCACCTTTGCCAAATCACGGCCAAGTTTCTTTGCAGTCATTGCCAAAGAATCCTGTTCCCTCGAAAGTTTCATCTTCAATCAAATAAAGAGATTTTAAAATAAATAAATAAAGAAGCAGCAAACATCAGTTTAAAATGCTTCAACCAGATATTCAGATTCTCCATTATTTTGCTGAGAATGTAAAGGGAAAAAATGGTGATTTTTTAATTTTATATGATCTTATACCTCTTTATCCTTTAATTATGAAAATGATATAATATAAAGGCCAAACATATCATGAATAATGGCTTAAAAGTACAAAACGACACCTATCATTGCAAACACAAGCCGAAAACCGTAAGATTCATAAGTCAATAAAATTACTAAGTTCTCCCTAATTCCTTGCATGACTGCCATTAAAGGCTAAATAAATAGAGCTATATTATCCACTTGCTTGGTTGCAACACCAAAGTTATGGTTCTATAGTTGTAAAGCAATAAGAAAAGGAACATGCAAAGTGAAGAAAACAGAAAGAAAGCTCTCATGTTTGCTCTTCCCACCCAGGTTAGATACAACCGAACCATTAAGCAAGTGCATCCTAACTTGACAGAAAGGCAGGACCACCTAGACCAAAGCATGAAATACATGTGTAACAACAAAAAAACAAAAAGAATTGAAGGACCCGCCCTTGCATTTTCCTTTTTCACTTTCCCAATTTGAATATTAAAAAAAAAAAAAAAAAAAAAAAAAAAAAAAAAAAAAAAAAAAAAGAAAAGAAGAAAAAAGCAGGATATATAAGCTTTGTCCCATTTCTCTCCTGGTAGCAGTATGGCTTCCACAAAAATATAATACAATAACCAACCATATATATACCCAAAACGACATGAGGAAACTAGCATGGGCTACCAAGATATAGAGACAGACATATAGACAAAGGAAAAATGTTAGACCTATAATTTTTTTTTTACAACTTGTTGATATGTGTTAACATGTGATTGGTTGATGTTAATTTTTTCTTAGTGGTTGACATGACTCCAATCACATGTTAACGGGGACGTGAGGAACCAATGGTTTTTGGCTTGTTTACAAGGGCATTCGAAACTATAGTTTCTTCCATTTCTGGGTATTATGCAAATTCGAAAATCAGCAACCACTTTTGAATTTTTTTTTTCGCGAATATATGAATAACAATTTTTTTAAAATAAAAACTCGAAAATATCATGAAAAACGCTTTTCATTTAAGAAAGCAATCATAAACTAACCAACCATAAAATACATTCTGCAAAACATCAATTTGTAAAACCTAGATGGAACACAAGCATAATCTAAAAAACCTGAAATACTACAAAACAAATTAAATTTAAATAAACATAGAACACCATCAAAATTTAAGATGCACCATCAAGTGCAGCTAACTCACAAAAGATTATAGTAATTAGATGGTAGAACAGGTCATATTATCAATAAAATAAGCTTAAACAAGGAAAAACAAAATAGATATCTCATTGAGGAAAATGACTTACTTATACACATGTTGGACAATCCTAAGATTAATCTCACCTTGGTGAGGTTGAATATACTACTACTTTTATTGAACGGATAAATGCTTTGCATTGTCTTAGGTTTGTAAAAAGATTGAGAGAGAGAGAGAGAGAGCAGTCACCACCTTTCCAGTTAGTTCTGTTGTACCTGAGAAAAATTTGGTTCAAAGAACATGTTTTGCTTGAAATCCATGTTCAAAATAGGATCTATAAATTACTAATAGATATTATACTCGCAATTTTGTCCAACCCCTAACCATGTTTCTCGTTCAAATGTCTAATTTCTTTCTTCTCTCTTTTTTTTTTTTGGTTGGTGAGCAATCTATCATGTCTAATTCAAGAAAACCAAACTCAGTCAAAATATTATTGTCTAGAATGCATACACAAACAACTTCAGAAGATGGCAATGAGTGCTAACCTAGATAATTTATCCTTTTCCCAAAAAGGAAAAGACACAAAATTAACATAATTTAGGGTCCAATCAGATAATGTGGGCTTTGATATCCAGAAAATAGCTTAACCATGACTGGTTAGAGCCAGGTTATCAATATGTAACAGGGATAATCCCCTTAGCTTAACCAAAGGGTTGCCTCTCTTTGGCACTTTTCAGCCATCCTTTGCACTTACTAGAAAAGGAAAAGAGGGAGGGGGGAAGGACAGGCGGATAGAAACAAGACTTACAAAGTAAACAGTCAATTGCTTAAAAGATTTACCTTCTTGCAGAAACCACCTATATCTAATGGTATCAAGACTCCATCTTAAAGCCGAAATTTTATTAAAGGGAAAAAGAAAAACTAGCATACAGGGCGTTTAATCTGTACCAGCCATAGAACTTAGAATCTTAAGCTCGAGAAAGCAATAAAATTCAAAAATCAATTACATTCTTTTTTTTCTTTTTTCTTTTTTCGAATGACTCCAATCAGATGTCCTCCACTAACAAGACTAACCATTGATTCCACAGAGAGGAAGTGAGGAACCAAGAAACCTTCGTTCTTATAAGTCAACCACAGAAAGTAATTTGACAGAAAAAGTAAACAATATCAGAAAGAGAAAATACTTCACAAGTGCCACTATTCAACAATCAAAATCATATATCAGGCTTAAAATTCCAATTAATAGCAAATCCAATGCAAATTAATCTGTCAAAAGCCACAATATTTTCAAGATTCACGCCCTTAGATCAAACACAATAAAAAAAAAAAATGAATAAATAAACCCCACAAGATTACTCAAAAAACCATCCAAACCCACAAAATTCCTATAATCTTAAAAAACGTAAAATAACAAACCTGCGGGTTCTAGGGTGCTGGCCACGGATTGCAGAGGAGATCCGAGGGAGAACGCGAGAGATCAAAGAAGAAGATGAAGAGACCCAACGTGAGCGCCGATTGCAGAATCCCGCACCCCTTGCAACCCCTTTGAAATGAACGAGAATGCGCTTTTAGTTTTTTTTTTTTTTTTTTTTTTTAAGAATAAAGGGCAGATTAAGGAAGAGTTAAAATAAAAAAAATAAAATAAAATGTAGATATAATGAACCAAATAGATACAGGAAGCTTTTTGGAATCTTCTTCAATTTTCAACAGGTGCTGAACTTCCTTCAATTTATGAGAAGAGAACAGAGAAGAAAAAAAACCTTCTTAATTACTAATCAAAAAACTAGAGTGACTCTGGCAAGGAATGCATACCTCATTTGTTTTTGAACCACATTTTATATAACCATCAGCAGTGGATAAACCCACAAAATTCTGAGGAAGCAAGAGGTGCAAAGTTTAACCGTCCAAGAAAAGGGAGAAAAAAATCAGATTCTTAATCAAACCAAGATAACTGCTAGATGTAAGATCAGAGGGAAACGTGAGAGATGAAGAAGAGGGAAAGGTGAAAGACGAAGAAGAGGGAAAATTCTATAGAATTAGGGAAAAGGAAAAGGAAATTAACGCAGCGCCAATAAATTTTCAGTCAGCGCCTAAATGTTCTGTGCCGCCAGCGCCAAAAGAATTAATGGGTGACCCAGCTTTGGGTCATTTTATGACTCACTGCTGGATCACCTTGTGACCCAGGTGGGTCACTTTGAATTTTTTTTTTTTTTTTTTTTTTTTTAATTCTTAAAAAAAAAAGTTATTTTAATTTTTTAAAAATAATGTTAATTAAAATGAAGGGTAAATTTAAAATTTTATAAAAGTATAAGGGTATAAAGGACATTTTATCATTTTTAGGGTAAAAGATAATTGACGTGATATTTATCTTATAATTAATTAATAATGTGATACTTATCTTATAATTAATTAATAATTAAACATTTTAAGATAATATATATTTCACATTTTAATGTCAAATCCTAATAGAGGGAGATATTGCGTCAAATTATATGTTCGATAAGTGAAATGTTAAATATGTTTTTATTATTAAAATATTAACTACAAATTTAAAGTTAATACATTTTTAGTATAAAAGATCATTAAGGTGATATTTATCTTATAATTAATTATTAGCTTAAATTTTTAAGATATGTAATAATTTAACAGTTTAACGCCAAACCTGAATGAAGGGAGATATTGCATCAAATTCGATGTTCAATGGGAGAAATATTCTTGAACTTGTCACTATTGATATAACTAATATATAAAGATAATACAAAATCCAAAGAGTTTAATAGATCATTTGATCGCATTACGATCGATCAGACTAATATGTATTAGTATTGATCGGAATTGATTTTATCAGATGTTCGATTGAACCTTCAATCATGTCAAGTTCTATTGATTGTATCCCAATCAATATAACTAATGTACTGATATAATATAAAATGCTTAGAGTTCAATTCAATGTTCGATCGAACATTTAATTTCTTTGAAGTTTGTTCAATCATTTGATTTTATCCACGATCGATCGAACGAATGTACTAGTTATGACCAATCGGATGTCTGATCAAACATTCAATTTCAATTGTTTCAATCATTTGATCTTATCACGATCAATCGAACTAATTCATTGTGATTGATCGAATATTCGATCAAACCTTCAATTTCCATTGTTTCAAGTTTGATCGATCATTTGATCCTATCATGATCGATCGAACAAATGCATTAAGATCAAACGGATGTTTGAACGAACCTTTAATTTCAATTGTTTCAATTTTGAACGTCACTTAATCCTATCGCAATCAATTAAACTAATTCACTAAGATCGATTGGATGTTCGATCAAACCTTCAATTTGTATCAAGTTTAATCGATCATTTGATCTTATCACAATCAATTGAACTAATTCACTAGGATTGATCGGATGTTAAATTGAATCTTCAATTTGTGTCAAGTTTGTTGAGTGACTACAATAAATTGAAATTAATTTATTTTTTGAATTTTTTAAAATTAATTTTAATTTCAAATTAAGAGAAAATTTATAATTTTCTAAAAGTTTTGAGGGTATAAAGGACATTTTATCATTTTTAGATGTTCAATTGAACCTATAATCTTCAACTTTTATTTGTTTTTTATTTATTTATTTTTTCTACAAGACTATTAGCATCCACTAAATTGGACATTAATACCACATCTTCAGCGTCCACTATAAACGTGGACGCTATTAATATATCATCAGCGTCCACTATTTGTGGACGCTGTTAATCTTATATTTTTATTTTTTTTATTTTTTTACAAGAACATTAGAGTGGATGCTAATGCTCACTTATTAGAGAGTGGACGCTAATGATATATCTTCAGGAGTGGACGCTGTTGACCTTTTAGTTTAATTTGCTTTTTATTTTTTTGTAAGACTATTAGCGTCCACTTTAGTAGACGTTAATGCACAATTATTAGCGTCCACTCTCAGAGTGGACACTAATGATATGTCTTCAGCGTCCACTAGGAGTGGACGCTGTTGACCTTTTTAGTTTAATTTGCTTTTTATTTTTTTTATTTTTTTATAAGAGCTTTAGTGTCATCATCAGCGTCCACTTTCTATTGAGGACAGTTAATTTTTTTTTATTTTTATTTTTATTTTTAATTTATATATATGACTATTAGCGTCCACTATTAGTGGACGTTGATACTAAACCATCAGCGTCCACTAAAAGTGGACGCTAATAGTTATATTGTCGTTGCTAATAATTTTCCCGCATCTGATATAATTCCCGCTAGTATGTTAGTGTCGACGTATTAGCGTCCACTGTAAAGCGAACGATAATACTTATCTTTTGGGCCAACTATTAGTGTCTACTTAAATGTGGACGCTAATAGTTGACCATTAGCGTCGACTGTTGAGAGTCGACGCTAATATACGAGCATTAGCGTCGACTATGAAGTCGCCCCTTATGAGTAGATTTCGTGTAGTGTGAGTTTCCAAAAAGTAATCAAAATGATCTAAAAGTCTATTTATTTATATTAATGTTCCCATAAAGTTGCACAAAGTACTCAAGCTTATCTTCCCAATTATAAGAAAGATTATTGATTTATTTATTCTGAAATGAGCCCCACCGTTTGGCGTACGCTTTTCCTTTCAATTATTCGTCCAATTACTTGGGCAAGCTATTCCTTTGCTTTCATTGAATATATTCTTCTTCGAGAATCCCAGCACATCGTATTAATTAATCACTCGATGAAAAATTAATTGAATAATGTACTATTAATGAAATGGTACGTCTTCTAATTTGTTCATTTATAAAGGGATTTGAGAGGGTGTTAAGAGTAATTTCGTGCATGGAATGAGTGGGAATCACTTCATTCTCCTTAATTTCTCTCTCTCTCTCTCTCTCCTCCTCCTCTCCCTCTCCCTCCCTATGGAGTATGGAGTAGAGCTTTCTTCCTTGCTTGCTCTTGTAAAAATCATTTCCCCTGGAGGAAGGAAGGAGGAGTAGGAGGATGATAGACCTTGTCCTCGTCACCATTTTACATGCTTCATTCATCGCTTGCGTTCTTCTTCTACTTGTCTGGGTCGTCTTGATTGGCCTCTTCCTTGCGTTTTCTCTCACGCTCTTCTCAATTGCTGTAATGGATTTATATGATGGTTTCTCGGTGTGTTGTTTGCATTGGGCTACACTCAAGACCAATCTCTATCTGGCTTTCATTCTCTTTTTCTATAAGCTTATGCGTTATGCTGTTTCTGCATGCGCTTTTCGCATCAAAATGACTCGGACAGATTATCTATCATAATTCATATCATCTTCTTCACCTTTTATTTTGCTTTCTATGTATCACACTCTTTCACAAGCTCCTATTATAAAATTTGTATCGCAAGAAGCTGAATAAAAACTATAAAAGCTACCATGAATTTGTTTCTTCTTGTATTGTTTTATTTTATTTATATACATTGGCATTCGACGTGCATTGCAATATATTGTTAAAGTATTAATTAAATTATTATATTTTTATTTTTTATTTTTTATTAGCTTATGTGATGGAGTCAACTGCCACTTTAACTGTCCATCGTATCCATTCAATTTCTTTTGTTGGCTGTTAAGGATGAAGAGGTTCTAAATATGAAAACCAAATTGGAAAGTTATCTTTTGTAACTACAAAAAAAATGTTCAGATGTTGCCCCTAAAAGTAGGAGTGAAAAAGCGGTTATTATTAACTACCTACTAACCGCTAACCGCTATAACCGCACTAACCACTAACTGCTTTCAAAAGCGGTTAGTAAAAACCACTAACCGCTACTCGTCAACCGCTTTTTAAATATATATATATATACACCTCTCTTTCAGCCCTAACCCTAAATCTCATGCCTGCCTCTTGCCCCTCTCTCTCTTTCTCTCTCTCTCTCTCTCTCACGCCGCCACGATTTTCTTACTTAGAAGGAGTATACATACTGATTCCCTTGAGAGAGAACGTGGCCATCCCGACCTATAGCACGGAAGGAGTTGTGTTATACTTCCTGCCACAGTTGAGTGGGTCGAAAACCATAAAGACAAATCAGTTCGTTTGCAATAGATATTGGAAGAAAAGCAATAGAAAGCCGGAATTTCAATAATACAAGGAGGACAATTAGTTGTTTTCAGATGACGAAGAGATGACGAAGTATTCGTTAGTGATAGGGTGAAAAAGCCCTTGAACAAAAGGAAGAGAGAAAGGCAAATGTTGTGAGTTTTAATGTACTCGCAAGCCCACGAGTCGTTTGCAATATAGTGTGTATAAGTGTGAGGTTGAATCCATAAGGAATTGTGTTGTGAAAATCAATTTTTATCTAAGCCAATCCTATTTTAACCTAGTTCCGAATTTTGTGTAATTTTGTCGTGCAAAAAGATAAATTAAAAAAAAAAAAAAAAACTGATTAAAAACAAATGATAAAAAGCACTAAGGTTTCATAATTCATCTCACCAAATTACAGCATACATTCTCATGTTTTTTGTTCATACATCCGACAAGCAATTAATCCATTGTTTTAATAAAACATTCAATGAAACCATCCTAATTACAAATCACAACAAATATCCAACTGAGACCAAAACATCCAATATATCCGTTTGAATTACGAAAAACAATGGATATCCAATCTCAATAAAAAGATTTGATGTATCCATTGGATGAAACACAAGGAATATCCAACGTTTAATCAAACAAATAATTACACAATCAATTAAAATGGTTTAATCTAATAACTCAATTGCAATATATAAATGTCGGAATTGTATGAACATACACGAGAAATATAAAACTAATCAATGGTGAGGCTTCATCTTCAACCTTAGTTGAAGGTTTTAGCCTCTTATGATTACAAAAAACATAATAAAATGAATTGAAATCATGAAAACTAAAAAATTACAAAGGGAAATCGAATTCAAAGTGCTAAAACGACAAAAACTCGAAGTTCTAGACTGAACGGCGCACCCTCGGTGCGTTTACAATAAAAAGAATGATATTTATAATGTTAATTAGGGTTTCAGTATTGCCAGGTTGGACGAGTGCACTCGATTGCACTCTAGGTGCTCTCGATCGCACTCGGGCATTCTTCGGGTCTTCTACGGAGTAGTTGCGCTCGTGCGCTGATGTTTAGGCTCGAGCGCAACTTATGCGCTCTAGCCCAACTATAGTGCGCTCGATCCGAACTCCAGATATGCTTTTCTTCAATTTCTTTGCATCTTTTACATTTAACTCGTAGTTTTCCCTTAGCAACCTACGAAACACTAAGACACCAAAACTAACACAAACATCAGAAAATAGTAAAGCTAAAGGATTTACAACTACAAATTAAGGGGCTCAAATATTCTATTTTTTGCACTAACCAGCAGACAAAGGATCCGAAGGACCTGGATGACTTCCGGCGGGAACAAATGAGGTATAGTCATTCTCACCTCGATCTCACAGTGTCTTTGTCTCTTATCTATGTCTATCTTGTTTTCTCTTGTTTTCAGATATTTTATTTTCAGGACGATTTGAACAAGGATTTCGGCCATATCTGTTGAAGATTTGAGATCATTTTTACCAATTAAACGAGATAAGAACATTTTCTCACTGATTAGAATTTATTTTAAACCCAAGGTTTTTGATTTTGAGATTTCTTCAATTTATGTTTGCCCTATTTGCTAAGCACTGAAATTCCTGATTTTTTTTTTTTTTTTTTTAAAAAAAAAAATTTGTCGGAGTACAAGTCTTTTTCCAAGGATCGGATTGTTGGAATATTTTCTTAACTGGACTACCATTGATTGTGAGTTTTGGCTTGCTAGAATATTGAATGTGTAATTGTTGAGTGATCATTAAGTTTTTAAACTTTGTGTACTTTAGCTGTATAGGACTATGAGTCCTATTTGATTTGGTAAACCATATGTTAGGAGTCTGTGATGAGAAGAATCCATTAGGTTTTCTATATAAAGGTTAGGTCTCCTTCCTCTCTGCAATACATAAAACCTCATTCTCATATGTTTTAAGAATAATTTAGGATCGGTCTTATAGATGGTCACCTAAAGAAAGGAACAACGTGGGAAAGATTTAGCTATTATATTGTGATTGATTCTTTACATTCTACATTGAGTTGCAGAATAAACAGTCCTAGTATATATATCTAGGAGATATATTACAATTTCTTTATGGCCATTACCACCCACAGATGAAGCTAACAGCATTGGCCCACTTTGCATCTGCTCATTTTTTTTAAGAATAATCAAATGGCTTCGAATGGCATTGGGGGATTTGTTTGCATATTGAAGTTATGAAAACAAACTGATGCTGGCTATTCCTATCAGATTTGTTTTTTATTTATTTTTTTAATTATTATTATTATTATTATTATTTTTTGTTTTTTGTTATAGGAATTTTACAAATTAAACTTTTATATTGATTCCTTGTACTCGTTTTCATGTAGAAATTTGGATGCATTAAAAGTCCTTTGAATTTTGAGAAGCTGGTAAAATGGAAGACTGTTACTCCCATGTAAGGAGACGGGAGGACCTGCACACTAATATTTTGGTGAAGATTTTCTAGTCTTTTGACATATGTTGTAATTTTATTTGTATGTTGTGTTTAATTCCTTGTTTAAAACATTGGTAAATATTTTTGGAAATTTTATTTGCATTTAAGGATTTTTTTTAGTACAAGTAAATATAAACTAATATAAATTTATGGTGTACTATTTTAGATTTGTTTTTTTAATTATTATTAATTACTTTTGGACTCCTTCAATATGGGCTCATTTTGTAGCAAATTCGGCCCAATTTGTGACATATAGCAAATTTTGATGCTAAAATGGCCTTGAAAAGGCCAAAAAAAAAAAAAGGAAAAAAAATGTTTATAGTGGAATCAAAAAAAGCCCAATTCTCAAAATTGTCCCAAAATGCCCAACTTGTAGAAAACGGTTAGTATAGGCGGTTATTTATTCGCTAACCGTTAACTGGCGGTTAACTGCCTAGGTGGTTAGTAAATTTTACTAACTACAACCTCCAGCTAAAAGTACAATAGTCAACACTACTACTTAGACGCTGATTATCGGTTGATGCTTATAAACGTTGGCCCAAAAGTTAACGCTAATGATGACCCATAGTGGTGACAAATTGCTCTGCTAAGAAAATTTTCTAGTTGGCGCTAAAAGTTTAGAACTGAAACTAATTGTCGACATTGAAGGTGGCCATCAACACCTAGGGGTCGCCATTAATGAATATATATATATATATATATATATATATAATTGATAAAGCATTTCTCAAAAAACATTTATGCATTGTCAATTATATTAATTTGATTCATAAATAGATCTTTCCTCGATGAGTAAAGAACAAAGAAGGAGTCACATTATTAATATGTTCTAGTAAACGTAGAACCTTTTATGTTTTTGCATAAGCTTAAACACTTCAATAGAACAAGGAATGTCTATGCAAAACAGCAATAAAGAAAAACATGGGCACTGAGAATATGGGTTCGAGGATAGAATGACTGTGCGAATAAGAAAACCTGACATGTTCCAGGTTACATGATGATAGGTACTCGAGGTTGGGTAGGGATGTGAGATGAGATTTGAGAGCTCCTTTCGTATAGGAGAGACCACAACTCTTCACTTAGGGTAGAAGAACACCACAATACTCCACTCAGGGTAGAAGAAGACCACAATTTGACATTCGTCTAATTCATTCTCTACTTTCTTCATTAATAAAATGGTCTATAAATAGACTACAATTGATAACACCTAAAAGATAACCTATCAAATATTCAAATAAACCTAATCCTAAATAATTAAAATCCTATTTCAACTCAACTATTAATCTAATCTAATCCTAATGAGTTGTAAAATAATTCCAACTTAACCTTATCTTATCCCTATCATTCCTACCCCTTTAAAATCAGATTGTTCTCAAGGTCCAACTAGATAGAATTAAAAATTTAAACTAATTACCAATAAAAAAATATTTATATATGACTAAGAGTCCCACCTAAAGAAAAGAATTAAAAAGGAAATTATACTTCCATCCTTTCTTTTTGGATAACTTGGTCTTTGACTTTAACCACAATTATTTTTCTTTTTCCTTTTCCTAGACCAAACAAAGAGTACAAAATGTCTTCTTCTTCTTTGTTGTTATGAATAAAGTTCGTGAACAGGCCGTTCTTCTTCAAGATGCTTCTTCGTTTGAGGTGAAGATGGGTTTTGCGTTTGCGTAGGCAATGATCCGAGGAACTAAATTGTGGCGGTGCGGGGCTACGGCTTGTGGGTTGGCATTGTGGGAGCTCATGGGTCTAGTGCGTGTTGGACCTGCAGCCGGGATGAGTGGTGATGAGGTTTGCGGTTGTCGGCGGTGGCTGAAAGTAACAACGGCGCTTGTGGGGATGGTGTCGCGGAACATGGTGTAGTGACCCAAATAATTACTATGCTTAGGTAGCTTAGTCAGGGGGATAATTTGGATTTTGGGTCACTAGGGACACCTGGAGGGGCATTTTTGAAATTTTTAGATTTCAGAGCTAAAGTGCACGAGCGCTCACCCTGAGGACCACACGAGCGCTCGTCTAAACAGTGTTATGCCCCTTGTGCAATACCCAATCGTACATTTGTGCATTTTCTTAACCTGTAGTGAATAGTAAATGAGCGCTCGTGTGGGGACCAGAATGAGTGCTCATTGACTTTTTGTTGACCGCTGTTTTTTGCCTGCGCACGCCACCTACAACTCAAAAACCCATGGATAAATAGTACACGAACGCTCACCCCTTTTTAGAGATTTTTTGCAATGTCCTCAGCTTTTTCTCCCTATTTAAACCCACCCCTCTACGCCTCTAAACCTCCATTTTAGCTTCTGAAGCCTTAGAGAAACTCTGTTGGTTTGGTTTTTGAGTGTGTGTGTGTGTGTTATGCAAAAATATACCTAAATTAATAGGTAAATAATTGTACGTTTTAACTTGCAAGTGCACAAGATCAAAACAATAGTATAGTAGGCAAATACGAGATCATTCCCACGAGGATTGGTAAATTATGTTTAGAAGTAAATTCCTATTTAATTAAAAAATAAAATTCAATTGTCACGATTGAATTCAGTAGAATAAAAGATAAACAAAAACTAAAAAAGATTAGGGTTTTGATATCCACCACTAATTATATTCAGCTAATATAACAATATGTCAATGCTTTGATCAAGTTATGCATATTTAATGTTTGCCAACTTAAGGGTTAAACTCTAACTCTTTAAGCTATTGATTTCCTTAAGCAACGAGTTAGGCATGGGTGTATACTCTAACGCTTTTCTTTCCTAAAGGATTTAGCATGGTATATACTAAGTTGTTCTTTAGAAAAGCATATGTTCTATGGAAATCAACAAACACACAGGACCTAGGGCATGGGTGTATACTCCCAGTTCCCTATGTTGATTAAACCAAGAATCGCGGTGTGGATTCTTTTGTTACTTAAGTTAAACCCAGGACTCGGCCATCCAAATTGATCTAACTAACAAGTTCATACCACATGCACATGTTGATCAGGCATACACATATGAGGAATTCATGCAAGCAGGTATTAATCAAGTTAAATAGCACAACATGGTCATCACAAGGCGCCAATATTGAAATATTAATTAAATATAACTAGGGCTTCAATCTAGCCCTAAATAAAGTATAAACTACATAATAAAGATAAAAAGGGTGGAAGAGAAAAAACCCAAACTCCTCTTGATTTAGCCTTCAGTTCGTTTCCAGAGCTTGTGCCTCTTTTCTCCACACCTATTCCTAGAACCTAAGAGGTTTATTTATAGGCTTTAGGAGTCCTTGTTACACAAGTAAACCTAGAAAATTCGGAGTTTTAAGTCCAAGTCCAATTATGATAAAGAAAACCTAAGTTCAAATCGGAGTAGGATTGCCCAGAATTGCGGTCTTAACTTGCGGCACGATTTTGACCTTGCGACGCTCCGAATTGGGAAAATGTTATTTCACATTGATTTGTATCCCTTTGAGTTAGCTTTCCAATGCCGCTTGAATAACCTCAATCGGATATCTGAGCTGAAAGTTATGATCAAAATACCGAGACATGTTCAAAATTCAATTTTTCATCCAATCCGATTTGACTTCAATGTGAGAAATTTCGAATTGATCCTTTCCTCTATTTGATTAAACTTAATCATGATTGGCTAAGCTCAACCATATCTTCTAGGTTTTCCCAATTTGCCCTTTAAGCTTGTAATTTGTCCAAAAACGCTTATTTTCTTCCAAAAGCCTGTAAAAACATAAAAAATACAAAAAGGAAGTAAAATGGCCTAATTAACCAAAACCAAAGGATTAAAACATGTAAGTTAAGGGCTGAAAATATGAATATTTTAGCGCTTATCAGTGTGTGAGGTTGTGAGTGTCTTTGGAGGAGAAGGAGTCCTTCTTGGAGAGCTTGCCTTGTTGATGTAACCACTATACTCTTTCTTTGTGTTTTGTTAGGTTGGTTATGTTAGCTTCTTGATTTATGGTAGCTAGTTGTTAATGTCTACGAGTTTTAAGCTTTAATCTCGTTTTAAGTTTCCCTCTCTGTTTAGGCTTAATCTTGTTATTTGGAGATGTTGTTTTGGTTAAAGGCTCGGGAAGCATTTGGACCAAATGAGGTTCTACCTGAACCTCACTGGCCGAACGCTCGCCCTTAGGGACAAGCGCTCGACCAGAGACATTCAGAGGAACACCTCTTTGGCCGAGTACCCTACGACCCCTGTTTTTGAGTCTTAGGTTCGTTTTAGTTGGACTTATAATGAGAGGTTTTTCACAGATTTGGAGAACCCAAATTTTTTGGAGGAATACTCGGAGAACTTGTTCGACTTAGGTGAGTTTTAACTTACATAATGCTAGCCATTTATTTTCCCACATTGTGCAACTATTTTGTGTACAAAACATGTGATGTGTGCCAAATATTGCATATTTGGACCCCTTAAATTACTATTGTTAATCCTTTAGCTGTGTTATTATCTGATGTTCTAGGTTGGTTAGTTTTGTGTCTTTAGTGTTTTGTAGGTTGCTGTGGGGAAACTGCGGGATTTATGTGAAAATTGCACACTTTGGAGAAGCTGCCAATGGACCTATGATTGAGCCCAGGATAGCACGATCGAGCGCACCTGTGTTCAAGCCCAGCACCCCACGATCGAGCGTAGACACACCCAGTCCAAAGCTCATTGCGTGCGTATGCTTGTGCCACAGAGAGGAATTGATGCACGAGTGCGCTCGAGCGCACCAAGTGTGCAATCATGTGCACCTGTCCGATCTGGGAGCGAGTTTTAGTTTAATTCAACTTGCAAACCCTAGTTTAGGCCTATAAATAGATAATTATCAGATTAGTTTAGTGAGGCCGCAAATTTCGAGATTTTAGAGGAGAAAGAAGAGAGTTTTAGGGTTTCCTAGCTATTGGATCTCAACTTTGTAATTCCGTATTTGTAAGTACTCAATTTTTCCATGATGAATTCAATGAATTGTGTTTTGTCTTTCAATACCATGATAGGCTAAACCTTCAACTAAGGTTGAAGAAGAAGAAGCCTCACTTATGATTAGCAACTTTGTTTCATGTATGTAGCGTTTTCCAATTTAATGGTTTAATTGCCCTATTGTTTTACTTCTAATCAATTGGATTGAATAATTCTTGGATATCTTTTGTGATTCAAGGATACACTTAATGATTTAAGATTATTCAATACAATTGATGCTTGGTTTTCTTTGTAAAAAAATTGGATTTCCTCTGTGATTTATTCTCTGGATATAATAGATGTTTTGATAAAAATTGGATATTTTCTTGTGATTTACGGATACAGTTAATGATTTAATTAATTATTGGATTTCTTTTGTGATTTGGGTTATAAATGGATACATGAGATGTTTTGATTAATTCTTTGAAGCAATAGTAAAACAAACCTAAGATTTACATGTGAGAACTTTGGGAAATATTATAGATCATGGAACTATGTTGCTATGAATTTGTGATTGTGGATTTTGAAACTCTAGTGCTTCGTCATTAGATTACATTCATTTTAAATTGCTTATGCCTTTGGTTTTTCATTCAAACAACAATCTCTCAAAATTTGGAATTAGGTTTAAATTTGTTATTCAAAAATACAATTCTCTGTGGGATCAACCTCGCACTTGCGATTCATTAACTACAATTGATTTGTGCACTTGCATGTATTATAATTTGACACAACAAGTTTTTTGCGTCATTGCTGGGAAGTTGTTAAATTTTTTATTCCAATTTCTTTCTAAATTAGTTTAATTCTTCTTCTAGTTATAATTAGGATTTTATTTTTTGGCAATTTTTATTTTTGTTTCTAATAAATAAAAAAAAAAAAAAACAGAAAGAAGAGGTTTTTTTTTTTTTTTTTTAGTTTTTGGTTTGCAACTCCGAATTGCATCTGCTCCTGCTAGTGCGATCGATCGCAGCCCTGCTACGCTCGAGCGTACTCGCGGCCAGAATAGTTGAATTGTGCGCACCAGCACAAGATCATCAGCTTGATCGCACCTACGGATCAGAGTACCTGTGCTCGATCCCACATCACCTATGCTCGAGTGCACCTACTCAGTGAGCAGCACCTGTAGCAATTCCATTGATTTTAGCCATTTTTTGGTCCTTTTTCGTGAGTTTTTAGTTTCTGTTTTCATTATTTTTTTTTTTGTTGCAATTGTGTGTAGTTAATTTAGTACAATTTAATTTAGTTCAATTCAGTTCAGTTTTTAGTTTGCTAGTTCCTATTTGCATGCTCGGTCGTAGATCTTTAAATCTGGAGCTAACCATGTTTGGTCCTGAAATTGAAAGAACGGCGAGAAAGAATCTGAGACAGTCGCCAAACTCACCTACCAATTCTCAAAGTTCCGAGTCTGATTTGGAAAAGTCTGCTAAGATGGGAGAACGACCTCCACCTAGGTCCCTCAAGCAGCTGTTTGCACCTACTATTACCAACACACCATCATGTATAGTGCTGTCGGCTACCAATGGCATTCACTTCGATTTGAAGCCGGGTGTGATCAATTCCCTTCCTTCATTTAAAGGGTTAGAGAACGAAGATCCATATGTTCATATGAGGTCCTTCTTGGATATGTTTGACTTTGTTAATGTGCAAAATGTCTCGGTGCATCTTCGGCTATTTCCTTTTTCCCTACATGATAGGGCGAAATCTTGGCTAGTCAACAATAGGCTTGGATCCATCACCTCTTGGGAAATGCTGCAAAGCAAGTTTTACAACAAATTCTTCCCAATCTCCAAAATCAATGATCTCCATCAACAGATCACCAATTTTAGGAAGAAAGAGGGGGAGAGATTCACTGGGAAAAGTTTGAAGCGCTTACTATGAAGTGCCCACCCCATGGTTTTTAGAATGAAACAATAGTTCAATATTTCTACAGGGGATTGACTCCAACGGAGCGAAACTCGGTTGAGTCTATGAATGGTGGAGAATTCTTAAATCTTACGGGGGATGAAGCCTACAAAACTTTGGATGAAATGTCCGAACGCACACAACAATGGGATTTTCAAAATAGTTGGGATAGATAACTTTCCGCTCCCAAGATGGGAGGCCTCTACGAGGTGAAGAACAGTGCTGCTTACCAAGTTGACGTATGCAGGTTATGTGCCAGTCCAATGTACTTCATGCAAAACTGCCTAACTCTGTCAACAGAGTACCCGACGGAGTAGGTCAATGCTTTCAATGAGTACAAAAAGCCCACAAGTGGACCTTTTGCTGAGACTTACAATCCAGAGTGGCAAAATCACCCCAATTTTTCTTGGAAGCAGAATCAGCCCCTAAGCCAAGGAGGTACTTCCACTCAAACCTAGAATCAGTTCTGGCCATCTTATCAAGCTCAACCACATGCGTATCAATCCACTACTCAAGTGCCACAGATTGCACCACAGTCATCATTGGAAGACATGATGAAAGCACTCATTCAAACTGTCGACCAGTCTGTGCAATCAGCTGAAAAGAACTTCCAAGCCATACAAGAAATGAACATACTCAATTCCCAAGCCATACAAGAGCTAAAGAACTCCACCATGGCCAATAGCAGAGACATACAAGTTGGCTAGCTAGCCAATCAAGTAGGGGAATGAGAAAGAGGAATGTTCCTAAGTCAACTTGTGCCTAACCCAAAAGGGAAATTTGTTATTGGAAACTTCCAACTCTACTCATGGATAGGAGCATGTATATGCCATCACCACTTTGAGGTCAGGCAAACAAGTGGATAACCAAGTGGCCATGCCTGAAGAGGCCAATGAGGTTGTAAAAGAAAAGGAAAGCTAGGACAAGCCTGCAGGAGATGCTGGATCCCATGCTACCATTATGATTGCGGAGAATCCCTCTAGAAAGTATGTTCCCAAAGCTCCATATATAGAAAGACTGATGGCACCAAAGAAAAGCTCGAAGTTCGATGACCCTTTGGAAGTGTTCAAGTAAGTGCAGATCAACATTCCATTCCTAGATGCCATCAAGAAAAGTGCCTTCTTATGCCAAATTTCTGAAGGATTTGGTCACCATCAAGAGGAAGACGAATGTCCCCAAGAAAGCTTTCCCGACTAAGCAGGTCAGCTCTATTTTGCAATACAAGATGCCTATCAAATATAAGGACCTTGGATGTCCTACCATTGCTTACAAGATTGGTGACAACCGAGTTGAAAAAGCTCTGATGGATTTGGGGCTAGCATAAACCTCCTGCCATATTCAGTATATGTTCAACTAGAATTGGGAGAGCTGAAATCCACTTCAATTACACTTCAGTTGGCTGACAGATCTGTGAAGGTCCCGAGGGGAATCATTGAAGATGTTCTGATCAAAGTTGATAAGTTCTACTACACTATGGACTTCATCATCTTAGATACAGAACCGGTTGTAAATGTGGAGATTCAAGTTCCAATCATTTTAGGGCATCCCTTTTTAGCTACGACTAATGCCCTAATCAACTGTAGAACTGGAGTCATGATGATATCTTTTGGGAATATGACAGTGGAGCTGAACATTGTTTATACCAGCAGGCAGCCATTTGAGTATGAGGAGGTCAGAAGCACATGCTTGATTGAGGAGATAGTGGAGAAGACTGTCAATGAATCGAGTATGGAAGACCCCTTGGGAGAATGCCTTATTGCACTTGGAGGTGATTGGAACATGGATACATTATTGGAACAAGCTGATGCCTTGTTAGACTCAACTCCTGAGATAGAGACTGAGACTGGAGAAATCACTGAGACATCCTCCCTTGATCCATCTTCATTAGCAGCTGAGCCTATAAAGCGAGTGTTGAAGCCTCTACCAGACACCCTAAAGTTCAAGTATCTGGATCCTACTGAATCTCTGCTAGTGATCATTGCTTTCGACCTAGATAACGATCAAGAACAGAAGCTGTTAGATGTCTTGAGAGAGCATAAAGAAGCCATAGGGTGGTCAGTTGGAGACATAAAGGGAATTAGCCATGTAGTGGTAATGCACAAGATTCACCTAGAAAAAAAATGCTAAAACGTCTCGTGAGCCACAGAGACGGTTGAATTCGGCCATGCAAGAGGTAGTCCGAGCTAAGGTGATCAAACTCCTGGATGCGGGAATCATATATCCAATCTCTGACAGCAAATGGGTGAGTCCCATCCATATGGTGCCCAAGAAGGCAGGGATTATGGTGATCAAGAACAAGGACAATGAGTTGGTCCCAACTCGTGTTCAGTCAGGAGGGAGAGTGTGCATTGACTACAGGAAGCTAAATATTGTGACAAGAAAAGATCACTTTCCTCTTCCATTCATTGATCAGATGGTGGAGAGATTGGCAAGCCATGATTCCTCTCACTGAGACATCCTCCCTTGATCCATCTTCATTAGTAGCTGAGCCAATAAAGCAGGAGTTGAAGCCTCTACCAGACACCCTAAAGTTCATGTATCTAGATCCTACTAAATCTTGGCTAGTGATCATTGCTTTTGACTTGGATAACGATCAAGACTAGAAGCTGCTAGATGTCTTGAGAGACCATAAAGAAGCCATAGGGTGTCAATTGGAGACATAAAGGAAATTGGCCATGTAGTGATTAGAATGGGAACATATGGCACATACCTCGACTTGTGCAGTTTGTTGAACGAGGGAAATGTTGTGAGTGGTCATGGCTTTTACGAGCATATCCAGCTTTCTTTCCATGGTAGCCATCTGAATTTGAACTCAACCAGTTGTGCTCACTTCATATACACCATTCCCTTTGGGTCTTTGTCCCCCTCTGGATGAGAATTGTTGGGAGTTCTTGCTTAAAGTCTCAAAGAGTTCTATGGCTTCCTCACTGCTTTTCTCCATTAACATGCCGCCACAAGCTGAATGTACAAGACTTTTGTTAGGATCATTTAAACCTTCATAAAAAGCTTGTACCAGATCATCTTGAAATAGATTGTGGTGTGGACACTTGAAAAGTAGCTCGTTAAAGTGCTCTCATGCTTCGAAGAAAAGGTCTCCTTTTTGTTGAAAGGTTAGAATCTCCCTTCTAAGGTATTGTTGAGTGCCAAATATTGCATATTTGAGCACCTTAATTTACATTTGTTAATCCTTTAGCTATACTATAATCAAACGTCTTGTATTAGTTTTTTATTTTTAGTGTTTTGCAGGTTGTTAAAGGAAAATTGAGGGTTTAAGGTGAAAAATGAAAAGTTTGGAAGGAAGCACACTTTGAGAAGACCTAGATGATGTGGTTAAGTTTAACCAAATCAAGGAAATGATTAAATCGGAATTTATCTAATTGGAATCAAAATCGGATTGGATTAAATTTCATATTCTACACACGTCTTAGTATTTTGACCATATATTTCAGATCAAGTATAAGGTTATTCCAGCGGCATTCGAAAGCTAACTCAAAATACTACAAATCATCAAAATAATATTTTCCTAATTGGGATGTTTGCTATGCCAAAATCGTCCCACAATATAAGAACGCAAATCTGGACGAATCTTATTTCGATTTGTACAAGGATTGCTTCCTAATTTGACTAGGAGATTAAAGTACGATTTTTTTCTAGGGTTTGTTTGCTCCCTATACATAGATCCCTAAGCTTCAAGAAAGGGAAGGAGGCTACAGAGGCTGCAAAGTAGGAAATTTCAAGAGTAGTTCTCCCTTTAGATTAGTTTTTCCTTTATTTTCATAGTTATGTGTAGCTAATTTCTCAACTAAGGTTGAAGATGAAGCCTCACCTATGAAGAGCAACAATGTTTTCATGTAAGTTAATAGTATCCGATTTTATTGAGTTTTAATATTTCAATTGTTCTACTTCAATTCAATTAGTGGGATGATTCTTAGATATCTCTTGTGATTTATAGATACATTTGATGATTTGAGATAGTTTCATTTAATTGATTGCTTGGGTTTTTATTTATCAAAATATTAGATATTCATTGTGTTTCATTTTATGGATACATGTGATGATTTGGTTTAAATTAGATATCTTTTGTGATTTACGGATACATCTGATGATTTAATTTAAACTGTATATCTTTTGTGATTTGTGTAAAGAACGGATTCAGTGAATGATTTAATTAATCTTTGAAGCATAGTAGAACATATATAAGGTTTTTTATTGTGAGAACTTTGGATATATATTGACGAACATGAGAATGTGTTGCTACGATTTGGTGGGTGTGGATTCCAAAACGTTAGTACCTTATCTTAGTTGATTAATTTTATCTTATTTAGTTTTTGTTTTATTTTCAAAACCAAAAATCAAATCTTTTCAGAACTAGGTTATGATTTAATTGATTTAGATATAATTGCTTTTCAAAAACACAATTCTCTATGGGTTCTGATAAGTGCCAAATATTGCATATTTGGACCCCTTTATTTACATTAGTTAATCCTTTAGCTGTGTCGTTATTTAATATTTTGTGTTAGTTTTGTGTTTTTAGTATTTTGTAGGTCATTGAAGAAAAACTACAGCTTTAAAGGGAAAAATGCGAAGTTTGGAAGAAAGCATACTTTGAGAAGACCTAGATGATGTGGTTAAGTCTAACCAAATCCAAGAAAAGGTTAAATCAGATTAAAGTTCAGATTGGATAAGATTTTGGATCGGATTCAAATTCAGATTCTGCATACGTCTTAGTATTTTGATCATAACTCTCTGCTCAAATATCGGATTGAAGTGATTCAAACGGCATTAGAAAGCTACCTCAAAATACTACAATTTTTTGTGAAATAGGATTTTCGTAATTCGTACAGTTTCTATGCCAAAATCGCCCCGCAATTAAAAGACACAAATCTAGACGAATCCTATTCCGATTTCAGACTTCTATTTTGACTGGGAGACAGACCTCCGAATTATCTAGGTTTACTTGGGCTTCTAGGACTTCCCTAAGCCTATAAATAGACTTCTTTGCATTCAAGAAAAGATACACAATCCCAGAGAGCAAAATTCTTTTGTTTAGTTTTTCTTTAGGTTTAGGTTTAGGTTTAGATTTTATTTTTATGTGGAGCTAAATTCCCAACTAAGGTTGGGGATGAAGCCTCACCGATGAAGAACAACATCACCTTTATGTAAGTTTTTATTATTCTGATTTTATTGGGTTTTTTATTTCAATTGTTTTACTTTTAATCAATTGTATTGATTGATTCTTGGATATCTCTTGTGATTCAAGGATACATTTGATGATTTGAGATAATTTCATATGATTGATTGCTTGGCTTTTAACTCATAAAAATTGGATATCCCTTGTGATTTGTTCTACGGATACATCTGGTGTTTCAATTTAATTTGGATTCCTTTTGTGATTTGGTCAATGAATGGATACATGGGATGGTTTTGATTAATTCTTTGAAGTATAGTAAAACATATCTATGATTTAATTTGTGAGAACTTCGGATTAATATTGATGAACATAAAGTATGTTGTTATGATTTGGTGAGTGTGAATTCCCAAACCTTAGTACCTTTATCCTTAGATTTACTTATTTTATTTAGTTTATGTTTATCCTTTAATTTTCAAAACTCAAAAGTCAAAACCCTTTTGGAACTAGATTAGGATTTAATTAGTTTAGATATAAATTGCTCTTTCAAAAATACAATTCTCTGTGGGATCGACCTCGCACTTGCAATCCATTAAACTACAATTGATTCGTGCACTTGCGAGTTAAATAAATTTGCACAACAGGTTCGATCTCGCACTTGCATCCCTATATTGCAAAACGATTCGTGCGCTTGCGAGTACATGTAAAATTTCACAAGTTTTTGGCGCCATTGGCATGGAATTGTTTGATTTTTGAAAACAATTTATTTCTAAATTGGTTTTATCTTTCTACTAGTTATAGCTATAATTTTAAATTTTGCAATTATTTATTTATTTTTGGTCACTGTTTTCTAGCTTCTGCCGGTTAGCCTTCCACACACCAATACAAGTGCGATCGAGCGCACATCTGGTACACTCGAGCGCACTCGTGGCCTACGCTCAATCCCTACCTTCCTAAGCTCGAGTGCACCCACGCAGCAGATAGCACTAGCAGAGGATCCCGCGCACCTGCGCTCGACAAATTCATGTGCAAGCTCGAGTGCACCAACGTTACAGGCAACATCACTGAAGGATCAGTGCAACTGTGCTCGATCCCACCTAGCCTGCGCTCAAGCGCACCAACACAAAGGACATCACCAATAGACTGGTAGTAGCTGAAAACTTTGCCAAATATATTTTTGGTCCTTTTCATGAGTTTTTAAGTTTTAGTTTTTAATTTTTTGGTATTGTTGTTTATGCTTTTGTGTTAGTAGTAATTTTTGATTTAATAGTTTTTGTTTTTGTTTACTTTTCTATAATTTTTTTTTTTTAAAAAAAGAAAAGAATGGTTAATGTTTTATATGGGATATTTGCATGTTAAGGAGTGAGTGTGATCATGTATCCTTTTGATAATTTTTTTTTTTTTTTGGATGAGTTTAACAAAAATTGGGTGCAATATGTTTCAACTCATGGGAGGGCACATTTTCCAAACCCTTTTGATTAAACCCACATGAACCATGGTCATGCTGCTCTAATCCTTATCACCATGTTAGGAATTGTCCATTCATTGGACAATTTTCTGGTTTTTCATATGAGCAAGTGAGCATCAATTTCTCCAACCTAGGGTTTGAAGCAAATTCCAATTTTTACAATCCGAGAAGGAGCAACCATTCTGATTTCTTGTGGCAAGTTCAAGCTACTAGAAATTATGCTCCCCAATTTCATGACCTGCACCATCCTTAATATCTACAGTTCGATAACCGATCTTCCCTTTCTTCATCATGCAAACAAGTGCCGCAATCGTAATTATCATTGGAAGACACACTCAAAGTGTTCATACAGTCAAATAGACAAATCTTCCTAGAGCTTAAGAATTCCACTATGGTCAATAGTCAAACTATACAAGAGCTTAATAATTCCACTATGGCGATGAAAGGTCTCGCCATGGCCAACACTTAAGCAATTGCAAAGTTGGAAGGATAGATCGGTACCCTAAAAATGCTACAAAACACAAAAAAAAAAAAAAATAATAATAATAATAATAATAACAAAACTAAGAGATTAATATATGTGAATTAAGGGGCTAGAATGTGTAACATTCAGCACTTATCAGTATGATCTTTCCATTTTCTTTACACATTGTGGACAATGTGCAATTCAAGTTTGGGGGTATGAGAGACACACACACATTTTGTCCAAAAATTTTTAATTTTGAAAATGCATGTTCATGTTATTCTTGAGACTTTGGTTGATCTAAAAGGTGGGATTTGAATTTTATTGGTATACTTAGAATGTTGAACTGTTAAGTGCTAAAATATTCATATTTTTAGTCCTTAACTTACATGTTTTAATCCTTTAGTTTTAGTTAATTAGGCCATTTTAGTTCTTTTATGTGTTTTCTTTGATTTTGTAGGTCATTGGAATAAAAAAAGGCAATCTCAGAAGTTTTGAACTTTAAAAGAGCAATTTTGGATTTTGGAAGGCTCTGGTAAAGCGATCGATCTCAGGGGAGCTGCGATCAAGCGCACTACAGGTGGGATGGCAACATGCAAGGCAACCACGATCGAGTGCAAGCACAAGGAGGATCGATCACAGACCTGCGATCGATCGAACATGGGTTGCGATCGAACACACCCCTGCGTGATGGCTAAGAGCTGCCAGCCTTAATAAGGAAAGATCAATTTTTAGGGTTTTGAAGCTTAGTGCGAACTAGGGCTCAAACCCTACGATTTTTAGGGTTTCTAGAGTATTCCTAAAGGCCTATAAATAGACCTTTAAGCCTCTAGAATAGACACACTTTGCAAGGAGAAGAATTGGAGCTCTTCAAGTTCAAGTTTCAGGTTTATTCTTTTCCTTTCTTTTATTTTATTTTATGAAGATGTTTAACATCAAACTTATGTGTAACTAATTTATTTAGTAGGGCTAGATTGAAGCCCTAGTTATGTTTAGTTGATATTCAATATTGGCGCCCTTGTAATGATCATGTTGTGATATCTAAATTAATTAATGTCTCTTTTCATGAATTCCTCATATGTGTGTGCCTGATCAACATATGCATGTGGTATGGACTAGTTAGTTAAATCAATTTGGATGATCGAGTCCTGGGTTTAACATAAGTAACAAAAAAAATCCACACCGGGTTCTTGGGTTAATCAACATGAGGAACTTAGAGTAGACACCCATGCCCTAGGCCTCATGTGTTTGTCGATTTTCACAGTTTTATGCTTTCTTAAAGAACAACTTAGTAGACACCCATGCTAAATCCTTTAAGAAAGAAAAAAATTAGAGTAGACACCCATACCTAATTCGTTGCTTAGGAAAATCAATAGTTTAAGGAGTAGACACCAATGCTTTTAGGTTGACAAACATTAGATATTCATAACATGATCAAAACATTGGCATATTGATATATTAGCTAAATATAATTAGTGGTGAATATCAAAGCCTTACCTTTTTATCATTATCAACTCAAAACCAATCTTTGTTTTATTTTACTTTTGGAATTAATTTTAAGCAAAGTTTAGCAATCCTCATGAGAATGACCCCGTATTTGCACACTATGCTACTATGTTGACCTCGTGCACTTGCGGGTAAAACATCCAATTATTTGCCTATTAATTTAAGTAGGTAATTGTGACAACAGGTTTTTGGCACCGTTGCCGGGGAATTACGGCAAATTTTGTTTAAAGTTAATTTCCTTTAGTTGTGTTATTTTAATTTTCAATTTTCAATTTTGGTATTTCCTTTAATTTATTTTTGTTTTAAATTTTTCTGTTTTTCTATTTTTTTTCCGCAGTTCCTGTTTTGCCTCTAGAGGTGCGCTTGAGCACCCAACCAGGGCGATTGAGCGCACCTCACAATGCGATCGATCGCACATCCAGAGAGCAACACAATTACTACACTAAGTATAGATCTGATTTTTCTTTTGTTTCATGCAGGGTCATTCGAGTCTGCATATTAGTAAGTTTTCTTTTTAAATTTTGTTTTAGATTTCCCCTTTTATTTTTTTGTTATTTTATTTTTAATTTCACATATATGGGGAGGCATTCCGATGCCCCATGGACCATGTTCTTTATGCCACAACCCTTATCACCATGTTAGAGAATGTCCTTCAATAAGACAAATTTCTAACAAAATTTTTGGGCATAAGAACACATCGTATTCTAGACCGGGGAACGGCCGCTATTTTGATTCCTGTAACCTAACATGGAGTCAACAGTCAAATCTCTCTTGGCAAGCTCAAGCTCTCGGAATTCTTGCTCAACAATCTCATGGACTGCAACATCACTCATATCAGCAATTCTATGATCATGCATATTCCTTTCAATCAGTTCCACAACAGCAATGTCAGGCTGAACCACCTTCTCTTATGGATATGATAAATACATTGATTAAGATTACACAGCAAGCATCTGAGGAGATGAAGACCTACTTCAAACCAAAAGGCAATAGTCTCAAAGAAGTAGAAGCATATCAAGAGGAGCCATCTTCCACCTATCGGCCTCCACAATACCAAAAGAGGAGCCATCTCCCATATATGATCATTTGAACTCTTCTCTACATCAACAATGTCAAGAAGAACCACCTCCTCCAAAAAGGTTTGCCTTAGAAGAAGCAGTTGCTGCCTTAGTAGAACAGTATGCTGACTTTACAAAACATGTGGCAGCTCATCTTAGCCGCATGGAGGAAAGAGAGCGATCATTTGAATGGATGGAGGCCCACCTCAAGCAAAAATCTGATACATTTAAAGAAGAAGAAGAAGAAGAGTGTCAAAGTGAGTTGGTGCCCAATCCTAATGCGCATTACATGGAGGAAGAGTGCACCTACTACCATGAGCGAAGTTGTCATGTTGAGGAGAGAAGAGGTGGTTGAAAATCAAGTGAAAGAGGGGAATGGGGAGCAAACCAAGGTTCTAGAGAAGCTTCATCGGGAAAAGGAAGAAAGCACTGAAAATTCTTCAACATTTATTCCCGAATTCCTGAGAATCCAAGAGAGAAGTCTGTTGGGGTTATGTGATGAGCAAATTGAGGACATCAAGATAGAAAGGGCCCCTGAGTTTTCTTCTTATTTTATTCCAGTTCATGATTCCCTTTCGGATGAGAAATTGTTTGAGAAGACTCAAAGTGGCCCTCCCCGATCTATAGACATCTGGAATCACCTTGCAGTAGAAAAGATCCATTCCCTTTGGTGCAAGAGAAGGAAAGATTGGTGCTTCAAGTTTAAAGTACCACCGTCTGGCTAAAGACGTTAAACTTAGCGCTCGTGGGAGGCACCCCATAGCATATCCTTTTTATTTTGTTTTTTGTTTTATTTTATTTTGTTTTTGTTTTCCTGTGTGTTTTATTTTACTTTAGTATTTTAGTGTTTCAAGTCCCTGGTCATTTTTGTTCCATTCTGTTACTGTGATCAAGCGCACCCTGAGTGTGATCGAGCGCACCATGCGTGCGGTCGAGCGCACATCACCCACACACACACATCCCTGTGCGAGTGCAATCGAGCGCACCATGCGTGAGATCGAGCGCACTCGGACAGCAGGCCACGTGACCTATTTTAGGTCACTGTTTCCCCACTTTCACCTCATATCTTCCCCTGCGCCGTACACACACCACTCAATACACCTACACCTCCATCGGTACACCACCACTTTTCTTCACTTCCACCGGTGTACAACCACCACCACAGCACCGAATCCGCACCGGCACGACTCCATTCTCCCCTGCGGCCACCACCATCACTGCATATCACACACAACATCACCCATCAACACCCTAACTCTTTTAACCCCAACCTCCATTTTTTCCATCATTTTCTGCAATTGTGGGTGTTCATCCACCCACATTGCCTCTCTGTGTTGGGTTTTGCTGTTTGGCAGGGGTTTTTGAGCAGAGTTGCTGTGTTTTACAACTTTGATCATCACAAGTGCCTACCAAGTGTTTGACAGAAGTTTCCACTCAAGCCCACCATGCCAAGAACTCGCGCTTCATCCTCCCGGGGGTCCGATACCCAAGCCATTTCTCCCTTGCCCACTTTTAAGGAGCGAGAGCTGCTATTTGAGACTACCTTCGCCATTCGCGAAGACTTCCAAAACCTTGAGGCGACTCAATGGGCGGTCGCCGAGTTCAAGCGACGGTGGCTCAAGAAGGTTTTCAAGCCGATCACCTCCACTGCCTACTGAAAGCTAGTGATTGAGTTCTATGCCTACTTGTCCCATGATTCCGACAGGTCTGCTGCTCTCTCTTCCAAAGTGGAAGGCCAAGCTATTGAGCCGACGTTGCTGCTGCACTTCAATGCAATGATGAGCACCCTCCAGAAGCCGCATAACTTGCCGAGCAACCGCCTAGATTCTATGTGGTGGAAATCATTGAGGACATGTGCCAAGGGCAATATGCCGATGCCCATCATAATGCTGGCAGCCGGTCCAAGCTACCTCCACGGCTCTGGTTTGTGGACTCCATCTTGCACCGCAATGTCTTTCCCTTAGGGCACAAAACTCAGAGGCAGGATCAATTTCTTCAAACACTCTACGCCTTCCATAAAGATGCTTGGTACTCCATTCCCAATATCATCTGGAACCAAATTCACAAATTTTGGAATGGAGTACACATTGGAGGAGTTGAGTCTACTCACTCATGGGGATTGCCTTTCCTATACTTAATCACCTACATTCTCTGGAAGAAAGGCATCAAGGGCACCACAACTGATGAGCCAGTCAGTACTACCCCCATCTTTGGCATTCGCCAATGGAACAAGAACTGCTCCCATATGCCCCGGGCACCTCCAGCACCAGTAACTGGTGGGGAAGAGAGCGAGGCTGAGCCAATGGCAAAAGATGAACCGGCAGCGGAGCCGGCAGCAGCGGAGGCAAAGGTCCCAATCATTTTTCGTGCAGCACAGTACCACTCACTTAGTGAAGAAATGGCGGGCCTTCGGAGAGAGTTTGCTGACCAAAGAAGAGAGGCTCGGGAGGATAAATTCTTGATGGACAAAAGATTAGCTGCTTTAGAAGAATTGATGTAGTCCATTCTCAAACGTTTGCGACCAACATCTGGAGCATCATCTTTTGGGCAGCATTGAGCAACGACCACCGTCTGGTTGAAGACGTTAAACTTAGCGCTCATGGGAGTTACCCCATAGTTTATCTTTTTATTTTTATTTTGTTTAGTGTGTTTTAAGTTAATCTTTTTATCTATCTTTAGTTTTGTTTCTTTTTACTTGTTTTTTGTGTTTTCTTATTTTGCAGGGACAAGTGTACTTCAATCCAAGTTTTGGGGTATGCTTTGAGCCATGCTTTCCAAGACTATGTCGTCCATCTCCCTGGTACACTCTTTCCTTAATTTAGACACATTGGGGACAATGTGTCATTTAAGTTTGGGGTTATGGGCACACATGTTGTTTACACACACTTTGTCCCAATTTTATGTTATTTGTTTTGTGTGTTTGTTTGTTTATTTAAAAAAAAAAAAAAAATTGTGGCTTGAATTCATCAGTAAGCTTAAAATTTTGAACACATGATTTGATGAGTGAATTTGTTAGTTTGGTTACTTGTTTAGGACAGTTGAAGAATCACATGTTTGATCTGATCACATAAGCATATTAGTACATAATTTGTGAGGTATGACATGCGGTCTGATTTGTGTGTTTCTGTATCTTGGATGAAATTGGATGATTTATTAGATGGACACTTTGGCATATATATGTTAATAAAAAAAAAATTGATCATTGATAGGCTTTTCACTGAGTAACTAGATCTCTTGCCTCAAAGCATTGAGTGTTCATGTCAAAATGTGAAAACTTTGGATTTGATCAATGTCAAGGTTAGTTTGGTTTTGTAGCCTTTTTGACTCGAGTTAGTAGGTTCTTAGGGGTGTCTATACACCTAATGCTAAACCATCTGGTTTGGGAGTCATTGACTTAACACTCGCTACATGGGTCAATTAAAAAGCATAAGGGAATCAAACATTGCACAACTTGACCAAAAAAAAAAAAAAACTAAAATAATAATAATAATAATAATAATAATAATAATAAATATGCCATGGTTGTTCATTCTACTAGGGATTTCAGTAAATTTTGAGATATGGAGACATTACACATTGGAAAGATTTGGAAGCCTCATAATTTTATGCTAATTCACCTTACACTCTTTTCAAACTTGTGATGTTTTAGCATGTCCTTTGTAGGTAATTACATTTTGAGATTCCAATTCATTGTGAAGATGGAGTTCATCTTTTTAAGCTTGCTAGTGAATGAAAATCATGATCTTGAAGTGATGCTTTAATTTTTGGGATAACATGAACTGTGCATAATGTTTGTGGGTAACATATATGGAAAACCCTCACGAGACTTCACTCGTCCTGTAGGGAATTCCTAGTGGTTTAAAAGGCTTGTTGCATATGCTAAATGCAATTGTACATCCCACGAAAGATGGATTTATCTTTTTGTTATTTGTTCTTCATTTTTGTTTTTAGTTTTGCATTGCTAAAGGACTAGCAATATGTAAGTTTGGGGGTGTGTTAAGTGTTAAAATATTCATATTTTTAGCCCTTAACTTACATGTTTTAATCCTTTAGTTTTAGTTAATTAGGCCATTTTAGTTCTTTTATGTGTTTTATTTGATTTTGTAGGTCATTGGAAGAAAAAGAAGCAATCTAAGAAGTTTTGGACTTAAAAAGAGCAATTTTGGATTTTGGAAGGCTCTGGTAGAGCGATCGATCGCAGGGGAGCTGCGATTGAGTGCACTACAGGCGAGGATGGCAACATGCAAGGCAACCACGATCGAGAGCAAGCACAAGGAGGATCGATCGCAGACCTGTGATCGATCGCACACGGGCTACGATTGAGGGCACCCGTGCGTGATGGCCAAGACAGCCGCCAACCTTAATAAGGAAAGAGCAATTTCTAGGGTTTTGTAGCTTAGTGTGAACTAGGGCTCAAACCCTATGATTTTTAGGGTTTCTAGAGTATTCCTAAAGGCCTATAAATTGACCCTTAAGCCCCTAGAATAGACGCACTTTGCAAGGAGAAGAATTGGAGCTCTTCAAGTTCAAGTTTTGGGTTTATTCTTTTCCTTTTTTTTATTTTATTTTATGAAGATGTTTAACATCAAACTTATGTGTAACTAATTTATTTAGTAGGGCTAGATTGAAGCCCTAGTTATGTTTAGTTGATATTCAATATTGGTGCCCTTGTAATGATCTTGTTGTGATATCTAAATTGATTAATGCCTGTTTTCATGAATTCCTCATATGTGTGTGCCTGATCAACATGTGCATGTGGTATGGACTAGTTAGTTAAATCAATTTGGATGACCGAGTCCTGGGTTTAACATAAGTAACAAAAGAAATCCACACCGGGTTCTTGGGTTAATCAACATGGGGAACATGGAGTAGACACCCATGTCCTAGGCCTCATGTGTTTGTCGATTTTCACAGTTTTATGCTTTCTTGATAAACAACTTAGTAGACACCCATGCTAAATCCTTTAAGAAAGAAAAGAATTAGAGTAGACACCCATACCTAATTCATTGCTTAGGGAAATCCATAGCTTGAGGAGTAGACACCAATGCCCTTAGGTTGACAAACATTAGATATTCATAACATGATCAAAACATTGGCATATTGATATATTAGCTAAATATAATTTGTTGTAGATATCAAAGCCGTACCTTTTTATCATTATCAACTCAAAACCAATCTTTGTTTTATTTTACTTTTGGAATTAATTTTAAGAAAAATTTAGCAATCCTCGTGGGAATGACCCCGTATTTGCACACTATGCTACTGTGTTAACCTCGTGCACTTGCAAGTTAAACATCCAATTATTTGCCTATTAATTTAGGTAGGTAATTGTGACAACATGAACACATGATCTGATGGCCAAAGTTCTAAGGCTTGTAACTTACTTTTGGCATTTGAGAATTCACTTGTTTCGATTTGAATTGCCATAAGCACATTAGCATATAATTTGTGAGGTATGACATGTGAACCTGATTATGTATGTTTTCAATGTCTTGGGTGAAGGTGGGTGACTTGTTTGGATGGATACATTTTAATGTCTTGGGTGAGGTATGACATGTAAAACAAAAAAATTAATCATTTTAAACTTTTCACTGAGTAACTGGACGTCTTGCCTCATTAATCACTGAGTGTTCACGTCAAAATGAGAGAATTTTGATTTGGTTAATGTCTTGGCTAGTTTGGTTTCGTAACCTTTTTGACTAGAGTTAGTAAGCCAGTAGGGGTGTTCTTACACCTAATGCCCTAAAACCATCTAGTTTGGGAAGCATTGGCCTAACACTCATTACAAGGGTCAATTAGAAAGCTTAAGGGAACTAAGCATTGCATAGCATGACAAAAAAGAATAAAGAGAGAATGATCTTAATGTTATGCCATAGTATTTAGTCCGATGGGAATCCCAGTGAACTTTGAGGTATTGAGTCATAGCACAATAGAAATAATTTGAAGCTTCATAATTATGTGTTGGTTCACTTTACACACATATGAAACTATGATGCCTTAGCCTGACATTGTAAGTGGTTAGACTTTGGAATTCCAATTCATTTTGAAGATGGAGTTTATCCTTTTAAGCTTGCTATTGAATGAAAATCATTGTTTTTAGTGATACTTTAATCTTATGGAGGACATGAACTTTGTATAATGTTTGTGGGTAACATTTTTGTTAAACCCTCATAAGATTTCACTCATCGTACTAGGGATGCCTCGGGGTTTGAAAGGCTTGTTGCATACGCTAAATGCAATTGTGTTTCCGACGATAGAGGAGGTAGAGTAGTTGTTGTTTTTTGTTCTTTTCATTTTAACTTTCGTATTGCTAAGAGACTAGCAATATGTAAGTTTTTCAATTTTACTTTTGTTCTTTTCATTCAAGCCCCTTAATTCACATATGTCAAGCTTATAGTTTTGTTATCAGTTGATATTTTGTGTTGTTTTGTGTGTTCTTGCATTTTTAGGATTTTAAAGAAAAGTAAGCATTTTCGGCAAGTTCCACACTTAAAAGCTATTTTCGGGAAAAGCTGGGATCGAGCGCAAGCTAGACTAGGCTCGAGTGCATCAGCGCTTGAACGCACAAGCACCTAAGCTCGAGCCCAGTCAGGCGCTCGAGCACCCAAACCAGTAGGATCGATCGTAGTAATGTGATCGAGCGCAACTCTTGCGATCGGGCCCAGTCGTGCGTTGGCCAGCAGAGAACACAGTTTGATGCGAACCTCAATCGACTTGCTTTGAGACCCAACAACAATATTGGAATACGGACCCAAGAAAGCTAAAATGCAGATTTTTATAGAAAACCCCAACCCAACGTTTACAAATGAAACGCGAACCAAAGGTATAACGAAACAACCCTCGACCCAACGTTTATAAATGAAACGCGAACCAAAGGTATAAAGAAACAACCATCGACCCAACGTTTATACATGAAACGCGAACCGAAGGTATATAAATTTGAACGCCACAAGGAATAATCCTTGATAAGTTCACAAGTTCTTTGAAGAACCAATAGAAGACGCAAGCGTCACATTTTTCTAATTTTCATTCATGATCCTCTCATTACAATGAGTGCATGCTATTTATAGAGCATGGCTGAAAATAAGAGTACCTACCTAGTATGGAAAGGAAATTAAATTGGTTTACAACATTGGAAACTAAATAAAGTAAAAAAGGACTAACTAATAAAAGCCTAAAATTAAGGTTGATTTAAGTCAATCAACCAATTAATTGGCATGTAATTTGGCAAGTAAATCATCCAATTAATTGGTATATAATTTGATAGTCAATCAGCCATAATCAACCATTAATCCATGGCATTACTAAGGAAATTTTGTGCAATCTGCTCCATGAATAGCTTGGATCAAATTTATTATGCCTTCATCTCCCTTTGGGCCAAGCTTGGAATGCCCCATTTTAGAATCAGCCCAAATCTCTTGAATCAGCCCATTAAGTGCTTCTTTGATTTCTTGCATCTTGCTCTATTAATAGGCCCAACTGGAACATCCAATGGATTCTTTAATGGTGCTTGTTGATTCTCATCATTCCCCTTCTCTTCAAAGGATTCGTCCTCGAATCATCAGCTACATCAAAAGGAAGAGGACAATTTTTTTTTTTTTTTTCTTTTTGACGTCTCCTTTTTTTTTTTTTTTTGGAACTTGGTGTACGACGCGTACAACAAGAAGAGATAAGGAACACAAACGGAACAAGATAGGATGATAACAATAAACAAAAGATAGGATGATAATGATAAACAAAAAAAAAAAAAAAAAGGATAGTAAACCTGATTTTAGAGCCTGTGCTTTGATACCAAATGATGCGAACCTCAATCGACTTGCTTTGAGACCCAACAACAATATTGGAATACGGACCCAAGAAAGCTAAAATGCAGATTTTGATAGAAAACCTTGACCCAACGTTTACAAATGAAACGCGAACCAAAGGTATAACGAAACAACCATCGACCCAACGTTTATAAATGAAACGCGAACCGAAGGTATAAGGAAACAACCATCGACCCAACGTTTATGAATGAAACGCGAACCGAAGGTATATAAATTTGAACGCCACAAGGAAGAATCCTTGATAAGTTCACAAGTTCTTTAAAGAACCAAAAGAAGGCGCAAGCCTCACATTTTTTTCTAATTTTCATTCATGATCTGTCATTACAATGAGTGCATGCTATTTATAGAGCATGGCTGACAATAAGAGTACCTGCCTAGTATGGAAAGGAAATTAAATTGGTTTACAACATTGGAAACTAAATAAAGTAAAAAAGGGCTAACTAATAAAAGCCTAAAATTAAGGTTGATTTAAGTCAATCAACCAATTAATTGGCATGTAATTTGGCAAGTGAATCATCCAATTAATTTGTATATAATTTGATAGTCAATCAGCCATAATCAACCATTAATCCATGCCATTGCTAAGGAAATTTTGTGCAATCTGCTCCATGAATAGCTTGGATCAAATTTATTATGCTTTCATC
>NC_081548.1:11833397-11836880 GCF_901000735.1 Corylus avellana | reverse complement strand
GTTGCTGCTGCACTTCAATGCAATGATGAGCACCCTCCAGAAGCCGCATAACTTGCCGAGCAACCGCCTAGATTCTATGTGGTGGAAATCATTGAGGACATGTGCCAAGGGCAATATGCCGATGCCCATCATAATGCTGGCAGCCGGTCCAAGCTACCTCCACGGCTCTGGTTTGTGGACTCCATCTTGCACCGCAATGTCTTTCCCTTAGGGCACAAAACTCAGAGGCAGGATCAATTTCTTCAAACACTCTACGCCTTCCATAAAGATGCTTGGTACTCCATTCCCAATATCATCTGGAACCAAATTCACAAATTTTGGAATGGAGTACACATTGGAGGAGTTGAGTCTACTCACTCATGGGGATTGCCTTTCCTATACTTAATCACCTACATTCTCTGGAAGAAAGGCATCAAGGGCACCACAACTGATGAGCCAGTCAGTACTACCCCCATCTTTGGCATTCGCCAATGGAACAAGAACTGCTCCCATATGCCCCGGGCACCTCCAGCACCAGTAACTGGTGGGGAAGAGAGCGAGGCTGAGCCAATGGCAAAAGATGAACCGGCAGCGGAGCCGGCAGCAGCGGAGGCAAAGGTCCCAATCATTTTTCGTGCAGCACAGTACCACTCACTTAGTGAAGAAATGGCGGGCCTTCGGAGAGAGTTTGCTGACCAAAGAAGAGAGGCTCGGGAGGATAAATTCTTGATGGACAAAAGATTAGCTGCTTTAGAAGAATTGATGTAGTCCATTCTCAAACGTTTGCGACCAACATCTGGAGCATCATCTTTTGGGCAGCATTGAGCAACGACCACCGTCTGGTTGAAGACGTTAAACTTAGCGCTCATGGGAGTTACCCCATAGTTTATCTTTTTATTTTTATTTTGTTTAGTGTGTTTTAAGTTAATCTTTTTATCTATCTTTAGTTTTGTTTCTTTTTACTTGTTTTTTGTGTTTTCTTATTTTGCAGGGACAAGTGTACTTCAATCCAAGTTTTGGGGTATGCTTTGAGCCATGCTTTCCAAGACTATGTCGTCCATCTCCCTGGTACACTCTTTCCTTAATTTAGACACATTGGGGACAATGTGTCATTTAAGTTTGGGGTTATGGGCACACATGTTGTTTACACACACTTTGTCCCAATTTTATGTTATTTGTTTTGTGTGTTTGTTTGTTTATTTAAAAAAAAAAAAAAAAAATTGTGGCTTGAATTCATCAGTAAGCTTAAAATTTTGAACACATGATTTGATGAGTGAATTTGTTAGTTTGGTTACTTGTTTAGGACAGTTGAAGAATCACATGTTTGATCTGATCACATAAGCATATTAGTACATAATTTGTGAGGTATGACATGCGGTCTGATTTGTGTGTTTCTGTATCTTGGATGAAATTGGATGATTTATTAGATGGACACTTTGGCATATATATGTTAATAAAAAAAAAATTGATCATTGATAGGCTTTTCACTGAGTAACTAGATCTCTTGCCTCAAAGCATTGAGTGTTCATGTCAAAATGTGAAAACTTTGGATTTGATCAATGTCAAGGTTAGTTTGGTTTTGTAGCCTTTTTGACTCGAGTTAGTAGGTTCTTAGGGGTGTCTATACACCTAATGCTAAACCATCTGGTTTGGGAGTCATTGACTTAACACTCGCTACATGGGTCAATTAAAAAGCATAAGGGAATCAAACATTGCACAACTTGACCAAAAAAAAAAAAAAACTAAAATAATAATAATAATAATAATAATAATAATAATAAATATGCCATGGTTGTTCATTCTACTAGGGATTTCAGTAAATTTTGAGATATGGAGACATTACACATTGGAAAGATTTGGAAGCCTCATAATTTTATGCTAATTCACCTTACACTCTTTTCAAACTTGTGATGTTTTAGCATGTCCTTTGTAGGTAATTACATTTTGAGATTCCAATTCATTGTGAAGATGGAGTTCATCTTTTTAAGCTTGCTAGTGAATGAAAATCATGATCTTGAAGTGATGCTTTAATTTTTGGGATAACATGAACTGTGCATAATGTTTGTGGGTAACATATATGGAAAACCCTCACGAGACTTCACTCGTCCTGTAGGGAATTCCTAGTGGTTTAAAAGGCTTGTTGCATATGCTAAATGCAATTGTACATCCCACGAAAGATGGATTTATCTTTTTGTTATTTGTTCTTCATTTTTGTTTTTAGTTTTGCATTGCTAAAGGACTAGCAATATGTAAGTTTGGGGGTGTGTTAAGTGTTAAAATATTCATATTTTTAGCCCTTAACTTACATGTTTTAATCCTTTAGTTTTAGTTAATTAGGCCATTTTAGTTCTTTTATGTGTTTTATTTGATTTTGTAGGTCATTGGAAGAAAAAGAAGCAATCTAAGAAGTTTTGGACTTAAAAAGAGCAATTTTGGATTTTGGAAGGCTCTGGTAGAGCGATCGATCGCAGGGGAGCTGCGATTGAGTGCACTACAGGCGAGGATGGCAACATGCAAGGCAACCACGATCGAGAGCAAGCACAAGGAGGATCGATCGCAGACCTGTGATCGATCGCACACGGGCTACGATTGAGGGCACCCGTGCGTGATGGCCAAGACAGCCGCCAACCTTAATAAGGAAAGAGCAATTTCTAGGGTTTTGTAGCTTAGTGTGAACTAGGGCTCAAACCCTATGATTTTTAGGGTTTCTAGAGTATTCCTAAAGGCCTATAAATTGACCCTTAAGCCCCTAGAATAGACGCACTTTGCAAGGAGAAGAATTGGAGCTCTTCAAGTTCAAGTTTTGGGTTTATTCTTTTCCTTTTTTTTATTTTATTTTATGAAGATGTTTAACATCAAACTTATGTGTAACTAATTTATTTAGTAGGGCTAGATTGAAGCCCTAGTTATGTTTAGTTGATATTCAATATTGGTGCCCTTGTGATGATCTTGTTGTGATATCTAAATTGATTAATTCCTGATTTCATGAATTCCTCATATGTGTGTGCCTGATCAACATGTGCATGTGGTATGGACTAGTTAGTTAAATCAATTTGGATGACCGAGTCCTGGGTTTAACATAAGTAACAAAAGAAATCCACACCGGGTTCTTGGGTTAATCAACATGGGGAACATGGAGTAGACACCCATGTCCTAGGCCTCATGTGTTTGTCGATTTTCACAGTTTTATGCTTTCTTGATAAACAACTTAGTAGACACCCATGCTAAATCCTTTAAGAAAGAAAAGAATTAGAGTAGACACCCATACCTAATTCATTGCTTAGGGAAATCCATAGCTTGAGGAGTAGACACCAATGCCCTTAGGTTGACAAACATTAGATATTCATAACATGATCAAAACATTGGCATATTGATATATTAGCTAAATATAATTTGTTGTAGATATCAAAGCCGTACCTTTTTATCATTATCAACTCAAAACCAATCTTTGTTTTATTTTACTTTTGGAATTAATTTTAAGAAAAATTTAGCAATCCTCGTGGG
>NC_081548.1:11763397-11825897 GCF_901000735.1 Corylus avellana | reverse complement strand
CATTGCCACAATTATATTTTGGATACTTAACTTGATTATTTCCTATATTATTTAATTCCTCACATGAATGTGCTTGATCATCACATGCTTGTTGTATCGATGTGTTATTTAAGTCAATTTGGATGACCGAGTCCTGGGCTAAATAAAGTGACAGCAGCGCTTGGGCGCTGCGTGTTTAGGCTTAGGCGAGGGTGCGCTCGAGCTTGTCCCTAATGTGCTCGAGCATTGATAAGTGCTAAAATATTCATATTTTCAGCCCTTATCTTACATGTTTTAATCCTTTGGTTGTAGTTAATTAGGCCATTTTAATTCCTTTTTGTGTTTTTGATGTTTTTACAGGCTTTTGGAAGAAAGTGAAGTAAAACTGGGTGATTTAGGCTCAAAAAGAGAAGATGGAAAAATTGGAGCTCCCTGGTACTGCGATCAATTGCAGGGTACCTGCGATCGAGCGCAATACCAGAGAAGATGCTGCACGAGCCAGGCCAGGAGCGATCGAGCGCAGGCCAAAAGAAGGATCGATCGCAGACTTGCGATCGAGTGCACACGGGCTGCGATCGAGCGCACCCGTGCGTAGGAGGCATTCCAAGTGGCGGCTATAATGTCCCTATTTCCATATTAGGGTTTTTTAAACTCCAAATTGTAATAGGATTGAAACCCTATGAAAACCCTAGGTTTACTGCTTTTCCAAGGACTTCTAAAGCCTATAAATAGACTCAAGCCTTTAGAATAAGCAGGCTTGAAGAAGGGAGAAGAATAGGAGCTCTCAAGTCAAGTCTCGGGTTTATTCTTTCCTTTCTTTTCTTTTATTTTATGAAGATGTTTAACATCAACTCTAGGTGTAGCTAATTTACTTAGTAGGGCTAGATTGAAGCCCTAGTTATGTTAAATTAATATTTCAATATTGGCGCCTTGTGATGATCATGTTGTGCTATTTAACTTGATTAATACCTGCTTGCATGAATTCCTCATATGTGTATGCTTGATCAATATGTGCATGTTGTATGAACTTGTTAGTTAGATCAATTTGGATGACCGAGTCCTGGGTTTAACTTAAGTAACAAAAGAATCCACACCGCGAATCTTGGGTTAATCAACATGGGGACCCAGGAGTATACACCCATGCCCTAGGCCCTGTGTGTTTGTCGATTTCCATAGAACATATGCTTTTCTAAAGAATAACTTTTAGTATATACCATGCTAAATCCTTTAGGAAAGAAAAGAGTTAGAGTATACACCCATGCCTAACCCATTGCTTAGGGAAATCAATAGCTTAAGGAGTATACACCCATGCTCTTAGGTTGGCAAACATTAAATATGCATAACTTGATCAAAGCATTGGCATATTGAAATACTAGTTTAATATAATTAGTGGTGGATATCAAAGCCCTACCCTTTGTTATCATCACTTAAACAATCAATCTTTATTTTGCTTTTGCTTAAGGAATCTATTTTTAAACATAAATTCAGCAATCCTTGTGGGAATGATCCTGTACTTGCACTCTATACTACCATGTTGACCTTGTGCACTTGCAGGTAAAACGTACAATTATTTACCTATTAATTTAGGTAGATTTTTGCACAACAAGTTTTTGGCCCTGCTGCTGGGGATTGCAGCGAATTTTGTTTAAATTTATCTTCCTTTAGTTTTGTTATTTTCAATTTTAAAAAAATCAAAAAAAAGAATTTCTTGTTTCCCTTCACTTTTCTGTTTTCTGTTGCAGGTTGTGGATTGGCATTCTGTGATTGCGATCAATCGTTTGCCAAGTGCGATCGAGCGCACTGCGATCGAACACACCAACCTGCGATCGAGCGCAGTTCCAGAGAGCATCCAGACCAGGTAGTGCTGAAGCTGCCAAGTTCATGCAAGGTCATCGATCTCAAGCCTCAACCGTTTTTCCCCTCGATCCTGAAATTGAGCGGACAATTCGACAACGACCTAGAGACAAAGAAGGAGAAGAAGAAGTTGAAATGGAAGACTTGCAAGAAAATCCAATCGGGCCAAGACCCCTAGAAGCAAATCCACCACGAGTGAGAAGACCAATGAAGCAAGCATACGTGCCAACAAACCTCCAACAACCCTCATGCATAGCATATCAACCAGAGGTGGATGGCAGTTATTATATCTCTCCCCAAATCCTCAATGCATTGACCCACTTTAGAGGCACAGCTACTGAGGATCCCAACTTCCATCTTAAGAAATTCTTTGACTTATGCAAGTTGCAGAATGTTCAAGGCCTAACTCAAGAGAGACTCAGGTTAGTTCTCTTTCCTTTTTCCTTGAAAGATAATGCTAAACTGTGGTACAATTCCTTGCTTGTAGAGTCCATTCATACTTGGGAAGAATTGACCACCAAATTTCTGAAGAGGTTTTTCCCAGCCCAGAAGACAAGGCAACTTAAAAGGAACTTCAAATGTTCCAACAACGAGACGGAGATTTGTTCTTTGAAGCATGGGATCACTTCAATTCCTTACTTCTAAAGTGTCCACATCACAACTTCCCTCAAGATGAGCAGGTACAACTTTTCTATGAAGGATTAGATGATACTAACAAAGGGATGGTTGATTCAGCTTGTAGAGGAACACTTATGGAAAGGAGTAGTGAGGAAGCTGTGGAAATTTTTGAGACATTAAGTGAGCACTCACAGCAATTCTGTTCAAGAGGAAGGAGAGAAGTCAAGAGCAAGGGCATGTATGAGGTGAATCTCAGTGGAGGATCAACTAATCAGTTGGCTGCAGTAGAAAAGAAATTAGATATGCTTGTCAAGGCCAGGACTGTTCAGAAAATTTCACCTCTACAACAAGACACACAATTCCAGGTATGTGCTATTTGTTCCCATTTAGATCACACCACTGAGAAGTGTCCTTTTGCAGAACAAGAAGAGGTGAACTTTGTGGGACAAAACAATTATCCCCACAAGAACAACCCATACTCCAATACTTACAATCCAGGATGGCGTAACCATCCCAATTTCTCCTGGTGTAATAATCAAGGACAACAGAAAGGGCCCCAACAAGCAAGTCAACCAACTCAAGAGCCAAAGATGAACCAACTAGAGAATATGATACATAACTTGGTGACTTCACAACAACAATTCATGGCTGATCAAAAACATGTCAATACAAAGACTGAGCAAGCCATACAAAAGCTAGAAGTGCAAATGGGTTAGATGGCAAAGGAGCTGAGTGAGAGGAAGTAGGGGGAATTCCCAGCTCAAACAGTACCTAACCCAAGCAATCACCAGCAGCTGAAGGCAGTCATAGTTCAAAGAGGTCCCACTCCTACAAGAGCACTTGAGCCTAATTCTGAAGAGCTCAAGTGCAGCTCTTCACACTAGGAGTCCTACAGTCACCAGTAGGTGCGTTGAGCAGGCAAGAACCTCAAGCGCATCTACTCACAATAGTGGTACTAATGCCACTAAGAGGACGGTAACATTTTCTATCTCATCTTTTCATCTCACTTTCTTTCCTTCACACATGTCTTGATTATCCCTGATGTTTTGACCTTTTACTTTTCTTTTGTTAAAAAAAAAAAAAAAAAAAATTTAAAATTCTGACATTTTGGTACTACGATCGATCGCAAGGTCCCTGCGATCGAGTGCAGTTACCGAAAAGGGCCTGCTACTTTCTGTTAGTGCAATCGAACGCATCCTAGGTGTGATCGAACGCATTGATAAGCTTTTCACTAAGTAACTGGACCTCTTGCCTCAAAGCATTGAGTGTTCACGTCAAAAGGTGGACAATTTTGATTTGATTAATGTCATGGTTAGTTTGGTTTTGTAGCCGTTTTGACTCGAGTTAGTAAGTCCTAGGGGTGTCTCTACACCTAATGCCCTAAAACCATTTGGTTTGGGAGTCATTGACTTAACACTCGTTACATGGGTCAATTAGAAAGCTTAAGGGAACCAAACATTGCACAACCTGACTAAAAAAAAATAAAAAAAAAAGAGAGAAGAAGAAAGAAGAAGAAAAAGAAATATGCCATTGTTGTTCATTCTAATTGGTATTTCAGTGAACTTTGATAGATGGAGACATTGCACATTGGAAAGATTTGGAAGCCTCATAATTTTGTGCTAATGCACTTTACACTGTTTTCAAACTTATGATGTTTTAGCATGTCCTTTGTAAGTAATTGCACTTTGAAATTTCAATTCATTATAAGGATAGAGTTTATCTTTTTAAGCTCGCTAATGAATGAAAATCATGATCTTGAAGTGATACTTCAATTTTTGGGATAACATGAACTGTGCATGATGTTTGTGTGTAACATTCCTGGAAAACCCTCACAAGACTTCACTCATTCTCTAGGGAATTCTTAGGGGTTTAAAAGGCTTGTTGCATATGCTAAATGCAATCATACATCCCACGAAAGATGGATTTATCTTTTTGTGTTGTTTGTTTTTAGTTTTGTATTGCTAAGGGACTAGCACTATATAAGTTTGGGGGTGTGTTAAGTGTTAAAATATTCATATTTTAGCCCTTAAACTTATATCTGTAAATTCCTTAAGAATGTTAATTTATGCTATTTTAGTTCCTTTATGTGTTTTCCATGATTTTATAGGCTTTTGGATGAAAATGAAGTAAATCTGGAAGATTTTAGCTCAAAGAGAGAAATTGGAAAAAGTTGGAGCCCTTGACAGTGCGATCGATCGTAGGGAACCTGCGATCGAGCGCGCTACCAGAGAAGACAAGCAGTGAATCGGCCATGCGTGATTGAGCGTACAATAGAAGAGGCTCGATCGCAGAAGTGCGCTCGAGCGCACACGGGTTGCGATCGATCGCACCCGTGCACAGGAAACACATCAAGAGTGCGGCCAGACTGCTAGTATTTCCATATTAGGGTTTTCCAACTCCCACTTGTAATAGGAGTAAAACCCTACGAATTTCCTAAGTTTGCTAGTGTAACAAGTACTTCTAAAGCCGATAAATAGACCTCTTAGGCTCTAGGAATAGGTGTGGAGAAAAGAGGCACAAGCTCTGGAAAGGAACTGAAGGCTAAATCATGAGGAGTTCGGGTTTTTCTTCTCTTCCACCTTTTATCTTTATTATGCAGTTTATATTTTATTTAGAGCTACATTGAAGCCTTAGTCATGTCTTTTTAAGATTACAATATTGGCGCCTTTGCTACAATTATATTTTGGTATATTTAACTTGATTAATTCCTGTTATCTTGTATTCCTCATATGTGTGTGCCTGATCAACATATGCATGTGGTATGGACTAGTTAGTTAAATCAATTTGGATGACCAAGTCTTGAGTTTAACAAGAGTAACAAAAGATATCCACGCCAGATTCTTGGGTTAATCAACATGGGGAACCGGGAGTATACACCCATGCCCTAGGCCTCATGTGTTTGTTGATTTCCATAGATTTATGCTTTCTAAAAGAACAAGTTAGTATACACTAATGCTAAATCCTTTAAGAAAGAAAAGAGTTAGAGTATACAACCATGGCTAACTCGTTGCTTAGGGAGATTAATAGCTTAAGGAGTATACACCCATGCCCTTAGGTTGGCAAACATTAATTATACCGGTATAATTGGCGCATTGGTATATTGTTATCTTAATTAGTATGATTAGTGGTGAATATCAAAACCCTAATTCTTTTTAATTTTAGTTTATCTTTTATTTTATTTCTTTATTTTAATTCAATAGTGACAATTGAGTTTTATCTGTTAATTAAATAAGAAATTACTTCTAAACATAATTTACCTGGAATGATCTCGTATTTGCTTGCTATACTATCGTTTGATCTTGTGCACTTGTGAGTTAAAACGTACAAAATATTATCTATTACTTTAGGTAGTATTTAGCACAACAGCTACAAGTTCATCTACTTCCACAGGCTCTTCCTCAAGCTCTTCTGCCTCGGCTACTGGTGCTTGAGGTACCCTTGGCATGTGTGAACAACTTTGATTCCATTGTCTTATGCCAAACCGTAGGGTCTTGGTGACGGGTCCATCTACTGAGGTGCCCTTTATGCCCTTTTTCCGAAGTATGTGAGTGAGTAAATATGGAAAGGCTAACCCCCATGAGTTGGTATTCTCAGCTCCCCCTAAATGCACCTTACTTCAGAACATTTGAATCTGGCTCCAGATGATCGTAGGAATGGAACACCAAAAGGCTTTTTGAAAGGCGTAAAGTGTTTGGAGGAATAGATCTCGCCTTTGAGATTTGTGTCCCAAGGGGAATACATTGCGATGCAAAATAGAGTCCACAAGCCAGAGTCATGGTGGCATCTTGGCTCTGCTGCCAACATTGTTATACTTGTCCGCAAATTTCCCCTCACACATGTCCGCGATGATTTCTGCAACGTAGAACCTACGAGCTTGTGCCTCAAACAATGCTTTTTTTGGAGAGTGCTCATCATTGCATTTTAGAGCAGTGGCAATGTCAGCTGAAGTCACCTCAATATCCTTGCCTTGCAATTTTAAGGACTTGACACCCGGCCCGTTGCAGTCGAAAGAGAGATGCTCACAGAACTGAGTGATCAATTTCTTGAAGGCAGTGGAGGTGACAGGCTTGAACAGTCTCTTCAAACCACGTCATTTGAATTCTTCAACCACCTAGCTAGTAGCTTCAAGGTGTTGGAAGTCTTCTCGAATTGCAAATGTCATCTCAAAAAGAAGCTCCCTCTACTCAAAAGTGCATTGGGAGGAGGTGGCTTGAGTTTCAGAGAACCGAGAGGACGAAGCTCAAGCTTAAGGCATTGTGCAGCTTGGCTCCAGAATTTCGTCGAACACCTGATGTGCAGTATCACAAGCTAGAATTGGAAAACCATTGCAAAAATGGCCCAACCCCCTGCAAATTTAGATAAAACCAACCACAGACGCAATTCGTGAGTGGAGAAACAGCCACAAATTGCTTTACCAACAAAAATTTGGGGAAAAGTGGGAGTGGGTAAGAATGGGTTAGAATGGAGATGGGCGATGGGGTAATGGGTTGTGAGTGATGTGTGATAGTGAGTGGCATCCAGAGGGTGAACGACGACATGGAGGTTCAGCGGTGGCGAGAAAAGGCCGGTGGAGGTGAGCTTGTAGTGTGCAGTGAGTGAAAAGGGGGCTAGGGAGAGTTCTCGGCATAGGGGAAAACATGAGAGGGGAATGGGGGAGATGTGACCTAAAAATAGGTCACGTGACTCTCTGCCCAATTGCACTCGATCGCACTCCATTGTGCGATCGATCGCTCTCGTTTAGAGTGTGTGTGTATGTAGGTGATGCGGCGCGCGCGCAGGGGTGCACGGTGGGAATGCGCTCGAGCGCACAACTAAGTGCGCTCATTCGTAGGAACAGAATGACCCTGCATGAAAAGAAAAAATCAGATCCGTAATTAAAATAGTTTATGTGCTGCTGTCCGGATGTGTGATCAATCGCACTGGCTAGTGTGCTCGAGCGCCCATTCCTGGGCACTCGAGCGCACCTCCGTAGACAGCACAGAAGTTGCGGAAACCAAAAAACAGAAAACTAAATTAAAAACAAAAATAAACTAAGGGAAAAAAAGTTCCAAACAAAATCAAACAATTCCCGGCAACGGCGCCAAAAACTTGTTGTGCCGAATACTACCTAAATTAATAGATAATAATCGGTACATTTTAACTAGCAAGTGCACAAGATCAAACGATAGTAAGTGCGGCAACTACAAGATCATTCCCACGAGGATTATTGATTTTGCTTACATCATTACCCTCAAGTTTTTTTTTAAAAATTTCCGTCCAATTTAACGAAAAAATTAAACGGAAGGTTTAAATTGCCAATTTTTGAAATTTCAGGGGGTAGATTGCCAATTTTTGAACTTTGGAGTTAAAATTGAAAATCCTCTGAAACTTCAGGGGGGTAAACTGCATTTTTCCTTAAATTAAATATCAAGATTGTCATGAAATTGATATAATGAAAAGAGATAAATATAAATGAAAGTGTTTGGGGTTTCGACATCCACCACTAATCAGACTAATTAAGATAACAATATGCCAATGCGCCAATCATACCGGTATATTTAATGTTTGCCAAAAAAATCAGACTTCAATCTCATTGTCAAATTAGGAAGCAATCCAAGTACATAATGGAGTAGGATTTGTCCATATTTGTGTTCTTATATTGTGGGATGATTTTGGCATAGCAAACGTCCGAATTAGGAAAATATTAGATTACTGTGATTTGTAGTATTTTGAGTTAGTTTTTCAATGCTGCTAGAATAAATTCAATCCAATACTTGAGTAGTAAGTTATGGTCAAAATACTAAGATATGTGCATAATCCAAATTTGAATCCAATCTAATTTTGTCTCCAATTAGAGAAATTCTGATTTAATCATTTCCTTGATTTGATTAAACTTAACCATATCATATAGGTCATCTAACTTAATTAATGCTCACTTTGCATCCACAATTCATAGTGCATTTGAGCTAAATATGTTGTCATTCAAACTAATAAAAATAATATTTAAGGATAAATGCAAAATTGGTTCTTGTGGTTAGCCTAAATTGCAAATCACTCCTTCTTGTATAAAAAATAATATATAGGTCCTTGTAGTTTGCCTAAATTACAAATCACTCCTTGTAGTATAAAAAATAATTCGATCGCACTGCTGCAAAACAAGACTGCTAGTACGAAAACCAGAAAACAAAAATCTAAATTAAAACAAAATTTAACAATTTAAAGGAAAATAGAAAACAAATTTAAAATTACAACAAAATAAAATTAAAACAAGGCAGAATTAACTAAGGGAAAACAAATTCTAAATAAAATCAAACAATCCTTGGCAACGGCGCCAAAAACTTGTTGTGCCAAATACCCACCTAAATTAATAGGCGAATGTTCGATATGTTTTACTCGCAAATGCACGAGATCAAAATGTGAGTATAGAGTGCAAGTACGAGATCATTCTCACGAGGATTGTTGTTTTTATTTAGAATTGATTTTCCCAAATTAAATTGCTAAATTGTCATAGATTTGCAATGTTGAAAATAGATAAAGATAATGAAAAAGTTAGGGTTTTGATATCCACCACAAATCATACTAATTAAGATAATATTAGGCCAACATTCCAATCATATGGAATACTTAATGCTTGTCAACCTAAGAGCATGGTATCAACACCTTAAACTATTGATCTCCCTAAGCAATGAATTAGGTATTATATCTACTCTAATTCATGTCTCCCCTAACGGATTTAGCATGGTATCTACCAAGTTCTTTTACAATGAAACATAATTCTATGGCGATCGACAAACAAATGAGTCCTAGGGTGAGGTTCTTTTGTCACTTTATTAAGTCAAAGATTCAGTCATCTAAATTGACTTAATTAACAAATCCATACCATAAAATATGAGGAATTCAATCACATAGACATAATCAATTAAATTAAATCACAATGATTGAAACAACGGTGTTGTGCCAAATACTACCTAAATTAATAGATAATATTTAGTACGTTTTAACTCGCAAGTACATAAGATTAAAACAATAGTATAGTGCAGCAAGTACGAGGTCGAACCCACGGAGATTGGGATTTTGTTTTAGAATTAATTAAAAATATCAAATTGTCACAGATTTGATATTAAGAAAAATAAAAAGATATAAAGATAAAGTAAAGGTAAAGGCAGGACTTTGATATCCACCACTAATTATGTTCAATTAATATAACAATATGCCAATGGTCCAATCATATTATGAATACCTAATGTTTGCCAACCTAAGGGCATGGGTGTATACTCCTTAAGCTATTGATTTCCCTAAGCAACGAGTTAGGCATGGGTGTATACTCTAACTCTTTTCTTTCCTAAAGGATTTGGCATGGTATATACTAAGTTGTTCTTTAGAAAAGCATATGTTCTATGGAAATCGACAAACACATGAGGCCTAGGGCATGGGTGTATACTCCCGGTTTCCCATGTTGACTAACCCAAGAACCGCAGTGTGGATTCTTTTGTTACTTATGTTAAACCCATGACTCGGTCATCCAAATTGATTTAACTAACTAGTCCATACCACATGCATATAATGGCTAGTCATATACATATAAGGAATTCATGAAAACAGGAATTAATCAAGTTAAATATCACAACATGATCACCACAAAGGCACCAATATTGAAATATTAAATAAACATAATTAGGACTTCAATCTAGCCCTCCTTAAGAGTTAGTTACACATAATGAAAATAAAACTAAAAAGAAAAGAGAAAGAAAGAACCGAAAACCGCTCCTAGAAGTAGCCTCCAATCCTCTCCCCAAAGTTGTCTCTTCCAAGGATGTTCCAAGGATGTTTATTCTTAAAGTTTAGAGGTCTATTTATAGGCTTTAGAAGTCCTTGACAAACTAGTAGACCTAGGAATTTTGTAGGGTTTTAATCCTATTACAATTAGGAGTTGGAAAAACCTAATATGGAAGGAAAGGGAGTCTATTCGTAGCTTCTTGAATTCTCCAGCGCACAGGTGCGATCGATCGCAACCCGTGTGCGATCGATCACAAGTCACCTGCGATCGATCACACTACTAGAAACTCCAACTTTTCCAAAATTCTCTCTTTGAGCCCAAATCTTCAAGATTTACATCATTTTCTTCCAAAGCCTACAAAAGTATGAAAAACACAAAAATGAATTAAAATGACCTAATTAACCAAAACCAAAGGATTAAAACACGCAAGTTAAGAGCTAAAAATATGAATATTTTAGCACTTATCACACCCCCAAACTTACATATTGCTAGTCCCTTAGCAATACAAAACAAAAAACAAAAATGAAAAACAGAGAACAAAAAGATAAATCCATCTTTTGTGGGATGTACGATTGCATTTAGCATATGCAACAAGCCTTTTAAACCCCTAGGAATTCCCTAGAAGACGAGTGAAGTCTCGTGAGGGTTTTCCAAAAATGTTACCCACAAACATCATGCACAGTTCATGTTATTCCAAAAATTTAAGCATCACTTCAAGATCATGATTTTCATTCTTTAGCAAGTTTAAAAAGATGAACTCCATCTTCACAATGAATTGGAATCTCAAAGTTCAATTACTTACAAAGGACATGCTAAAACATCACAAGTTTGAAAATAGGGTAAAGTGAACTAGCACATAAATATGAAGCTTCCAATTGTTTCTAATGTGCAATGTCTCAATATCTCAAAGTTCACTGAAATCCTTATTAGAATGAACAACAATGGCATTTTTTTTTTCCTTGTCAAGTTGTGCAATGTTTGGTTCTCTTAAGCTTTCTAATTGACCCATGTAACGAGTGTTAAGTCAATGACTCCCAAACCAGGTGGTTTTAGGGCATTAGGTGTAGAGACATCCTTAAGGACCTACTAACTCGAGTAAAAAAGGCTACAAAACCAAACTAACCTTGACCTTGATCAAATCCAAATTTTTCACCTTTTGACGTGAACATTCAATGCTTTGAGGCAAGAGGTCCAGTTACTTAATGAAAAGCCTATCAATGATCATTTATTTATTCCTTTTTTTTTTTTTTTTTTTCACATATATGTATGTCAAGGTATCCATCTAATAAATCATCTAGTTTCACTTAAGACATAGAAACACACGCATTAAACTTTCATGTCATACCCCACAAATTATGTGCTAATGTGCTTGTGTAAGATCAAATCAAACATGTGAATTCTCAACGGTCCTAAGCAAATAACCAAACTGAAAAACTCAATTATTAGATCATGTGTTCAAAATTTTAAGCTCACCAATGAAATCAAATCATAATTTTTAAGATCAACCAAAATTTTAGGACAAACATGAACATGCATTTTTTTTTTCACAAATAAAAATAAAATAAAACTGGGACAAAGTGTGTAAAGTGTCGCCCATACCCCCAAACTTAAATTACACATTGTCCCCAATGTGTGTATAATATGGAAAGAATTTACCCGGAGATGGACGAACTGGTTGAAATGGCATGGCTCATTCCACACCCCCAAACTTGAATGGAAGCATACTTGTCCTTGCAAAATAAGAAAACACACAAACAACTAAAGATAAATAAAAAGATTAACTTAAAACACACTAATCAAAACAAAATAAAAAGATAACTATGGGATGCTGCCCAAGTGCGCTCGATCGCACGCATGGTACGCTCGATCGCACTTGCGCAAGGCCGTGCACGTGTGGGTGATGCGTGCTCGATCGCACCTAAGGTGCGTTCGATCGCACTAACAGAATGTACAACAACCAAAAATCGGTTACTGCGCTCGATCGTACTCAGGGTGCGCTCGATCGCAGTAACATAATGCAATGCAACCACAAGTGGAGACCTGCGCTCGATCGCACGCAGGTTGCGATTGATCGCAGTAACAGAATGTAAAAACATGACAAAAGACTTGAAACACTAAAACACCAAAGTAAAATAAAACACAAAGGAAAACAAAAACAAAATATAAATAAAACAAAATAAAACAAACAACAAAATAAAAAGGATATGCTATGGGGTGCCTCCTATGAGCGCTAAGTTTAACGTTTTCAGCCAGACTGTGGCACTTTAAACTTGAAGCACCAATCTTTTCTTCTCTTGCACCAAAGGGAATGCATCTTTTCTATTGCAAGGTGCTTCTAAATGTCTATAGATCGGGGAGGACCACTTTGAGTTTTCTCCAACAGTTTCTCATCTGGGAGGGAATCATGAACTGGATAATACTCAGGGAATTCATCTATCTTGATGTCCTCAATTTGCTCATCACATAGCTCCAACAGACTTCTCGCTTGGGTTCTTAGTAATTTGGGAATAGAAGCTGATGTTAAAGAAGTTTGACTGCTCTCTTCCTTTTTCCGATATAGCTCCTCTAGAACCTCAGTTTGCTCATCTTCTTCTTCTACTTTGTTGTTTCCAGGAGTGGAATCCAATAAGTCCTCAGCTTGCTCACGTATCATGTCAAGGTCCAGATCAAATTCATATTGAGCAAAGTGCTCTTCCATTGGATCCTCCAGACTTGGCTCACTAAACATCTCAGCTTTCTTGAAGAACTTGTCGAGATCCAAGTCAAACTCAAATTGATCGAAACGCTCATTTAATGGATCCTCAAGACTTGGCTCTTTAGAAGTCTCAGCATGCTCAAGTAGCTTGTCCAGGTCTAGGTCACCTTCAAATTCATCAAAGCACTCTCCCATCGGATCCTCAAGACTTGGCTCACAAAAACTCACCTCAACAATTTCTTCATTCCTAGGTGTGGTGCTTGTTTGCTCATGATAGTAAGTGCACTCATCCTCAATGTAGTACTCATTAGGATTGGCCACCAACTGACTTTGACACTCTTCTTCTTCTTCTTCTAATTTTTGCTTGAGGTGGGCCTCCATCCATTCAATTGATTGCTCTCTTTCCTCCATGTAGCTAAGATGAGCTGCCGTATGTTTTGCCAAGTCAGCACATTGTTTTTCTAAGGCAGCAACTGCTTCTTCTAAGGCAGCCCTTTTTGGAGGAGGTGGTTCTTCTTGATATTGTTGAGGTGGAGAGGAATATGAATAGTCATATATGGGAGATGGTTCCTCTTCATGAGCTATTATCTTGAAAATGGATTGCCTCAGACTGGGACTAAGACATGAATATGATTGACCATAGAACTGTGGAGATGGCTTCTCTTCATGATGTTGTGGTGCTTGAATTCCAGGAGCTTGTATCATATCTTCCAGTCTATTCAGCCTTGACTCTTGCTCCTGATTTGTAGATAAATGCCAAGGACACATTTTAGTAGAACGATCAAAATCAGAACATATGACACATACCTGGAATTGGGTGGCTGGCTGATTGGAAGAGATGTTTTGAGTAGTCATGGTGTTTACAAGCATAAGGAATGCCTCCTGCATGGCTGCCAGCTGGTCTTGTAGTGGTGGATCTGATTGAGAGCAATATGAATGATTTCTAGGAGGTTGAGCTTGCCATGAAAGATTGGACTGTTGGCTCCATGTTGGGTTACAGGAATCAAAATAGTTATCGTTCCCCGGTCTAGAGAACGATGTGTTCTTATGCCCGTTAATTTTGTTAGAAATCTGTCTCATTATAAGACATTCCCTAACATGGTGATAAGAGTCATGGCAATAAGAACATGGTTCATGGGGTGTCGGAATACCGCCCCACATGTGTGAAGGTAAAAATAACAAAAGATTAAAATAAAAAGGGAAAAGAAAAACAAAATTAAAAATAAAACTTCCGAAGATGCAGATTCAACTGACCTTGCATAAGACAAAAGAGAAAAAATCAGATCTACAATTATCGCAGTACTGTGCTGCTCTCTGGATGTGCGATCGATCACACAGTGAGGTGCGCTCGATCGCCCTGGTTGGGCGATCGATCACACCTCCAAAGGCACAGAAACTGCGGAAAAGACTATAAAAACAGAAAAATTTAAAACAAAAATAAACTAAGGAAAATAATTCCAAACAAAATCAAACAATCCCTAAGAACGGCCCCAAAAACTTGTTGTGCAAAATACTACTTAAATTAATAGATAATATTTAGTACGTTTTAACTCGCAAGTGCACAAGATCAAAACAATAGTATAGTGCAGCAAGTACGAGGTCGAACCCACAGAGATTGTCATTTTGTTTTAGAATTAATTAAAAATATCAAATTGTCACAGATTTGATATTAAGAAAAATAAAAAGATATAAAGATAAAGTAAAGGTAAAGGTAGGGCTTTGATATCCACCACTAATTATACTCAATTAATATAAGAATATGCCAATGATCCAATCATATTATGAATACCTAATGTTTGCCAACCTAAGGGCATGTGTGTATACTCCTTAAGCTATTGATTTCCCTAAGCAACGAGTTAGGTATAGGTGTATACTCTAACTCTTTTCTTTCCTAAAGGATTTAGCATGGTATATACTAAGTTGTTCTTTAGAAAAGCATATGTTCTATGGAAATCGACAAACACATGAGGCCTAGGGCATGGGTGTATACTCCCGGTTACCCATGTTGATTAAGCCAAGAACTGCAGTGTGGATTCTTTTGTTACTTATGTTAAACCCAGGACTCGGTCATCCAAATTGATTTAACTAACTAGTCCATACCACATGCATATAATGGCCAGTCACATACATATGAGGAATTCATGAAAACAGGAATTAATCAAGTTAAATATCACAACATGATCATCACAAAGGCGCCAATATTGAAATATTAAATAAACATAATTAGGACTTCAATCTAGCTCTCCTTAAGAGTTAGTTACACATAATGAAACTAAAACTAAAAAGAAAAGGGAAAGAAAGAACCGAAAACCGCTATTAGAAGTAGCCTCCAATCCTCTCCCCAAAGTTGTCTCTTCCAAGGATGTTCCAAGGATGTTTATTCTTGAAGTTTAGAGGTCTATTTATAGGCTTTAGAAGTCCTTCACAAACTAGTAAACTTAGGAATTTCATAGGGTTTTAATCCTATTACAATTGGGAGTTGGAAAACCCTAAAATGGAAGGAAAGGAAGCCTGTCCGTAGCTTCTTGAATTCTCCAGCGCATAGGTGCGATCGATCGCAACCCGTGTGCGATCGATCGCAAGTGCGATCGATCACAAGTCACCTGCGATCGATCACACTACCAGAAACTCCAACTTTTCCAAAATTCTCTTTTTGAGCCCAAATCTTCCAGATTTACTTCATTTTCTTACAAAAGCCTACAAAAGTATGAAAAACATAAAAAGGAATTAAAATGACCTAATTAACCAAAACCAAAGGATTAAAACATGCAAGTTAAGGGCTAAAAATATGAATATTTTAGCACTTATCAAACGTCACTAATATTAAATTAAAAAGACATGATTAGGGCTTCAATCTAGCCCTAACAATAAGTTTAGTTGCCCATAATGAAACTAAAACTAAAATAAAAGGGAAAGAAGAAACCAGGGCTCACTTCTTTAAGTAGCCTCCAAATTCTCCTATCTAGAATTGTCTATTTTCTAAGAGGCCTAGAGGTCTATTTAGAGGCTTTTGAAAGACCTAGAAACCCTAGAATAAAATTGGAGAACAAAGCCCTAGTCCAATTAGGGTTTGGAAAACCTAATAAAATCGGAGAACAAAACCCTACTCCAATTAGGGTTTGGAAAACCTAATTTTAAGTGGAAAAGTTCCGCATCTGGGTCGCCCGAATGCGCTCGATCACCGTGCCTTACGCTCGATTGTTCCTCTGTTGCACTTGAGCACATCAGGTATGGTGCGCTCAATCCGAACTGCAACTTTTCCCAAATTTGGTCCTTTATGCTCAAAACTTCTAGAAATGCTTCATTTTCCTTCAACCACCTAAAAACAAACAAAAACACAAAAAAGAAGTAAAACAACATAAAATAGCACAACTAAAAGATTAACACACATAAATTAAGGGGCTAAAATATGTATATTTTAGCACTTATCATGCGCTTTTCAATTTTTGCTCCCTTGGCTGAGTACCGCTCCAATGCCAATCTTCGATGCGTCACAATTCAACTTGAAAGGTAGGTCAAAATCTGGGTGAACTAGTAATGGAGCTGTGGTTAATTTGCTCTTGATCAACTCGAAGGCTGTAGTTGCTGCTTCACTCCATGAGAATTTTTCTGCCTTCATACACTCCGTAATCGGCACCATGATAGTGCTAAAATTATGAATAAAGCGCCGATAAAAAGATACTAAGCCATGAAAACTTTGTACCTTGTGTAGCGTAGTGGGAAGAGGCCAATCTCAAACTGCCACTATCTTGGACTCATCCACTACTAATCCATCTTTGGACACCACATATCCAGGGAAAATAGCTAAATTAGTTATGAAGGAACACTTGGCAGGTGCCGCATAAAATTCTCCTGACGCAACATGTGTAGTACCTCCCGTACGTGTTGAATGTGCGATTCCTGGTTGGGACTATAGATAAGTATATCGTCGAAATAGATGACTACAAACTTCCCAATGAATGGCCGAAATGCCTGACTCATAACTCGCATTAAAGTGCTAGGCGCATTAGACAGTCCAAATAGTATCACCAGCCACTCGTAATGCCCCTCTCGCGTTTTGAAAGTGGTCTTCCATTCATCACCAATCTGCACCCGAATCTGGTGGTACCCACTCTTCAACTCCAGCTTTGTGAAAACCCTTGCCCCACTAAACTGATCCAATAAATCATCCAACCTACGTATAGGAAATCTATACCTCATTGTGATCTTGTTGATGGCTCGGTTGTTGTTGTGCAAATATCTACCTAAATTAATAGGCAAATAATTATACGTTTAACTCACAAGTGCACAAGATTAATATAGTAGTATAGGGTGCAAGTACGAGATCATTCCCACAAGGATTGCTAAATTTTGCTTAAAATAAATTCCGTAAGTAAAACAAAACAAAGATTGATTTTGAGTTGATAATACTAAAAGGTAGGGCATTGATATCCTCCACTAATCATATTTTAATAATATAACAATATGCCAGTGATCCAATCATATTATGAATACTTAATGTTTGCCAGCCGAAGGGTATGAGTGTCTACTCCTTAAGCTACTGATTTCCTTAAGCAGTGAATTAGGCATGGGTGTCTACTATAATTCTTTTCTTTCTTAAAGGATTTAGTATGGGTGTCTACTAAGTTGTTCTTTAAGAAATCATAAATTTATGAAAATCGACAAACACATGAGGCCTAAGGCATGAGTGTCTACTCCCAGTTCCCTATGTTGATTAACCCAAGAACCAGGTGTGGATTTCTTTTGTTACTCTTACTAAACCTAGGACTTGATCATCCAAATTGATTTAATTAACTAATTCATACCACATGCATATGTTGATCAGACTAACACATATGAGGAATTCAAGAAAACAGGAATTAATCAAGTTAGGCAACATAATATGATTATCATAAAGGCGCAAATATTGAAATATTAAATAAATATAATTAGGGCTTCAATCTAGCCCTACTAAGTAAGTTAGTTACACATGAGTTTGATGTTAAACATCTTCATAAAATAAAATAGAAAGAAAAAGGATAAACCCGAAACTTGAACTTGAAGAGCTCCAATTCTTCTCCTTGGAAATTTTGTGTTTATTCTAAAGGTTTAAGGGTCTATTTATAGCCTTAGGAACACTCTAAAAACCCTAAAAATCGTAGGGTTTGAGCCATAGTTCACACAAGGCTTCAAAACCCTAAAAGAAAACACTTTCTAGAATAGGGCTGGGGCTGACTTGCTCTTCATGCACGGGTGTGCTCGATCGCATCCCATGTGCGCTCGATAGCAGGACTGTGATCAACCTCTGGTGTTGGGTGCTCAATCACAGGTGCGATTGAGGCTGCTGCTTGGGCGCACGGGCGCACGCCTTGTGCTCATCTGGCCATTCCGCTTGTAGTGCACTCGATCGCAGGTCCCCTGCGATTGATCGCACTGCTAGAGCCTCCAGCTTTTCCCAAATTTGCTCTTTAAGCCCGATACTTCCAGAATTGCTTAATTTCTTCCAAAAGCCTACAAAAACATAGAAAACACATAAAAGAACTAAAATGACATAAACTAACAAAACTAAGGAATTAACAAATATAAGTTAAGGGCTAAAATATGAATATTTTGACACTTAACAGACCCCCAAACTTACATATTACTAGTCCCTTAGCAATACGAAACTAAAAACTAAATGAAAAAACATAAAACAAAATGATAAATCCATCTTTCGTGGGATGTACGATTGCATTTAGCATATGCAACAAGCCTTTTAAACCCCTAGGAATTCCTTAGAGGACGAGTGAAGTCTCTTGAGGGTTTTCCAAGAATGTTACCCACAAACATCATGCACAAGTTCATGTTATCCAAAATTAAGGTATCACTAAAAATCATGGTTTTCATTCATTGACAAGTTTAAAAAGACAAATTCCATCTTCACAATGAATTGGAATTCTAAAGTTTAATCACTTACAAAAGACATGCTACGGCATGACAAGTTCGAAATAGTGTAAAGGGAACTAGCATATAAATATGAAGCTTCCAATTATTTTCAATGTGCAATGTCTCAATATCTCAAAGTTCACTGAAATTCCTATTAGAATGAACAACAACGGCATATTTTTCTTTTCTTTTTTTTTTTTCCTTTTTTTTTTTTTTTCTTTTTCTTCTTCTTCAGGTTGTGCAATGTGTGGTTCCCTTAAGCTTTCTAATTGACCCATGTAGCGAGTGTTGAGTCAATGATTCCCAAACCAAACAGTTTTAAGGCATTAGGTATAAAACACTCCTAAGGACTTACTAACTCGAGTCAAAAAGGCTACAAAACCAAACTAACCATGACGTTAACCAAATCAAAATTCTTCACATTTTGACGTGAAACTCAATGCTTTGAGGCAAGAGTCAGATTAGGAAAACATCAAAATGGATGGGACCATTAAACAGAGAAGATTGTATCATACCAAGAATGCTATGCTGGAAATTAACTAATCGAACAGCACGAAGGCATAACAAAACAGAGGCATTAATACCCAATCTAGTTAATGGTTTAATAGCAACTTGGATAGAACCAATATGCAAAAATTTAAAACCTTTAGTGAGGGAATCATTAAGGAATTTTTTATTGAACAATTGGTACCTTTCATTATTATTGGCAATGGCAAATGTTTGTTCGATGGTTTTAACGAAGTAATATATATATATATATTTTATTGTTATTTTTACATATATTTATATATATGCCAAAGTATGCATCTAATAAATCATCTAGTTTTACCCAAGACATAGAAACACACAGATCAGACTTTCATGTCATACCTCGCAAATTATGTGCAAATGTGCTTGTGTAAGATTAGATCAAACATGTGAATTCTCAACTACCTAAAGGAAGTAACCAAACTGAAAAATTTTATCATCAGATCATGTGTTCAAAATTTTAAGCTCACCAATGAAATTAAATCACAATTTTTAAGATCAACCAAAATTTTAAAACAACATGAACATGCATATGCATATATATATATATATATATATATATATATATATATATATATATATATATATATATATATATATATATATATTTAAACAATCAAAAATAAAAACAAAATGAAACTAGGACAAAGTGTGTGTAAAGTGTTCCCACACCCCCAAACTTAATTTACACATTGTCCCCAATGTATCTATAACATGGAAAGAATTTACCCGGGATATGGATGAAACTGTCTGGAATAGCATAGCTCATAGCAAACCCCCAAACTTGAACTGAAGCACACTTGTCCCTGCAAAACAAAACACTCAAACAAATAAAAAGGAAACAAAAAGAACTGAAGATAAACATAAAAATAAACGAAAAACAAATAGAAAATTAACAGGATAAACTATGGGGTGCCTCCCATGAGCGCTAAGTTTAACGTCTTCAACCAGACTGTGGTTCTGCTTCAGTATTATTGTTCTACATATTGAACAGATTGGAGTGCCAGATCTTGTGGTGCCAAATCTTCAATTCTTGGTGCAATGTTCATTTCAATGTATGGCTTCACTCTGTGTCCATTCACCTTGAATGACTAGTTTTTCTTTGGGCTATGAACCTTCAAAGCTCCACGGGGGAACACTTGGGTGACTATACAAGGACCAAACCATCTTGACTTAAGCTTACCAGGGAAAAGTCTCAATCTTGAATTATATACCAACATCTTCTGCCCCACATAAAACTCCTTCCTGACCACTTGCTTGTCATGGTTTGCCTTGGTTCTTTCCTTGTAGAGCTTGGCGTTCTCATAAGCATCACGCCTCAATTCCACTAATTCATTTAGTTATAGTTTCCTCTTGTCACCAGCTTGTTTCATGTCAAAGTTGAACTTCTTAATGGCCTAATATGCTCGGTGCTCCAACTCCACTGGTAGATGACATGCTTTCCCAAAGACCAACCGATATGGGGACATACCGATAGGCGTCTTGTATGCAGTCCTATCAGCCCATAGTGCATCATTTTAGCGCAAAGACCAATCCTTCATGCTAGGATTCACTGTCCTTTCTAGGATGCTTTTGATCTCTCTGTTGCTTATCTCCACTTGACCACTCGTTTGAGGATGGTATGGAGTGCCAACCTTATGTGTGATCCCATACTTTTTTATCAAAGAAGCAAAGAAATAATTGTTGAAGTGGCTACCTCCATCACTAATTATTGCCCTTGGCATCCCAAACCTAGCAAAGATGCTATCCTGCAAAAACTTCACAACCACTTTGTGATCATTAGTTTTTGAGGGGACAACCTCGACCCATTTAGACACATAATCCACACCCACAAGAATATATAAATAACCACATAAGTTAGGAAATGGACCAATGAAGTCAATACCCCATACATCGAAGAGCTCTACCACTTGAATATTTTGCAATGGCATCTGATTTCTGGATGAGATGTTACCTGTCTTCTGGCATCTATCACAAGAGTTGCAAAACAAAAAGGTATTCTTAAATACATTAGGCCAATAGAAACCAGATTGTAATACCGTAAGAACTGTTCTCTTGGCCCCAAAGTGTCCTCCATAAGCAAACTGATGGCAATGCTACAATATGCTCAAGTGCTCCTCCTCTGAGACACACCTTCTAACGATTTGATTAGGGCAGAATTTGAACAAATAAGGGTAATCCCAATGGTAATGTCTAGATGTAGACATCAACCTCTTCCTTTAATGACTAGACATACTTGGAAGAAAAACCTTGGCAGTTTTATAATTAATAGTATCTGCATACCATGGAAGTTAGACCTCAACTACAAACAACTACTCATTTGGAAAAGTCTCATTCAATGGAAGCTCATCTCCTTCTTCTTCATGAAGTAGCCTGGATAGGTGATCTGCCACCACATTCTCACTGCCCTTCTTATCTCTAATCTCAAGGTCAAACTCTTGCAGTAATAATTGTTGTTCCAAATACTACTTAAATTAATAGATAATATTTAGTACGTTTTAACTCGCAAGTGCACAAGATCAAAACAATAGTATAGTGCATCAAGTACGAGATCGATCCCCCGAGGATTGTGATTTTTTTTTTTTTGAATTAATTAAAATATCAAATTGTCACAGATTTGATATTAAGAAAAATAAAAAGATATAAAGATAAAGTAAAGGTAAAGGCAGGGCTTTGATATCCACCACTAATTATATTAAGCTAATATATCAATATGCCAATGTTTTGATCAAGTTATGTCTATCTAATGTTTGTCAACCTAAGGGCATGGGTGTATACTCCTTAAACTATAGATTTCCCTAAACAACGAGTTAGGCGTGGGTGTATACTCTAACTCTCTTCTTTCCTAAAGGATTTAGCTTGGTATATACTAAGTTGTTCTTTAGAAAAGCATATGTTCTATGGAAATCGACAAACACATGAGGCCTAGGGTATGGGTGTATACTCCCGGTTCCCCATGTTGATTCACCCAAGAATCCAGTGTGGATATCTTTTGTTACTTATGTTAAACCCAAGACTCGGTCATCCAAATTGATTTAACTAACTAGTCCATATCACATGCACATGTTGATCAGGCACACACATATAAGAAATTCATGAAACTAGGTATTAATCAAGTTAGATATCATAACAAGATCATCACAAAGGCGCCAATATTGAATATTAACAAAACATAACTAGGGCTTCAATCTAACGCTACTAATTAAATTAGTTACACATAAAGTTGATGTTAAACATCTTCATTGAATAAAAGAAAAGAAATGAAAAGAATAAACCCGAAACTCGAACTTGAAAAGTTCCTATTCTTCTCCTTACAAAAGCATACCGATTCTAGAGGCTTAAGGAACTATTTATAGGCTTTAGATGTCCTTGACAAATAGTAAACCTAGGAATTTCGTAGGGTTTCAAAACCTATTACAATTGGGAGTTGGAAAACCCTAATATGGAAAGAAAGACACTCTGGCCGCCACTTGATATGTCTCCTACGCACGGGTGCGATCGATTGCAACTCGTGTGCGCTCGATCGCAAGTCTGCGATCGAGCCTCTTTTGTTTTGCGCTTGCACGCTGATTGCCTACTTTGTGCTATGTCTTCTCTGGTATTGCGCTCGATCGCAGGGAACCTGTGATCGATCGCAGTGTCAAGGGCTCCCATTTTTCCCATCTTCTCTCTTTGAGCCCAAGTCTTCTAGACTTACTTCATTTTCTTCCAAAAGCCTACAAAAGTGTGGAAAACACAAAAATGAATTAAAATGACCTAATTAACTAAAACCAAAGGATTAATACATGTAAGTTAAAGGCTTAAAATATGAATATTTTAGCACTTAACAATAATACCCATCTGATCAATCTAGGCTTTGCATCTTTCTTAGCAAACAACTATCTCAAAGTAGCATGATTAGTGAATACAATAACCTTAGAACCAATCAGGTATGATCTAAACTTTTCCAAAGCAAATTTGACAGCTAATAATTCTTTCTCAGTAGTAGAATAATTTAGCTGAACATCATTCCATGTTCTAGAAGCATAATAAATAGCATAAGGTACCTTATTGATTCTTTGACCTAAGACAGCTCCCAAGGCAAAGTCACTGGCATCACACATGAGCTCAAATGGTAGATTCCAATCAAGTGCCATCATTATTGGTGCAGATGTGAGCAGCTTTTTTAGTGTGTTGAATGCTGTCATGCATTCTTCTGTCCATTCAAACTTGGCATCCTTGGCTAGTAATGCACAGAGGTGTCTAGAGATCTTGGAGAAATCCTTAATGAACAATCTATAGAACTCGGCATGTCCAAGAATACTTCTCACCCCCTTTACTGTCATAGGAGGAGGAAGTTTGGAGATGATGTTAATCTTTGCCTTATCTACCTCAATGCCCTTGCTGGAAATAGAATGACCCAACACAATGCCTTGTTGAACCATGAAGTGGCATTTTTCCCAATTGAGCACTAAGTTGCATTTTTCACATCTCTTGAGGACACTCTTCAAATGATCGAGGCATTCATCAAAATTAGAACCAAAAACACTAAAATCATCCATAAATACCTCAATGAATTTCTCCACCATATCTTAGAAAATGCTTATCATGCATCTTTGAAATGTGGCTGGTGCATAACATAATCCAAATGGCATCCTTCTGTAGGCGAATGTGTGAAAAGAACATGTGAAGGTGGTCTTCTCTTGGTCCTCTGGTGCTATTGCAATCTGGTTGTAGCCACTATACCCATCCAAGAAGTAGTAGAATCTTTGGCCAGCTAATCTCTCTAGCATTTGATCAATGAAGGGTAGGGGGAAATGGTCTTTTCTTGTCACCTTGTTCAGCTTTCTATAGTCAATGCATACCCTCCAACTAGTGGTTATTCTTGTAGGTATCAGCTCATCATCTTCATTCTTCACCACTGTGATCCCACTCTTCTTTGGAACTACTTGAACTGGACTTACCCATTTACTATCTGAGATGGGGTAGACAATGCCAACATCCAACAATTTCAATACCTCTGCCTTGACTACCTGCTTCATGTGTGGGTTGAGTCTTCTTTGTGCATCCCTAGTTGGCTTTGCTTCATCTTCAAGGAGGATTTGATGCATGCACTCGGCTAGACTTATTCCCTTGATGTCATCAATGGTCCATCCCAAAGTAGTTCTATGCTCTCTAAGAACTCTCAACAACTTCTCTTCTTCCCCAAAACTCAGATTTGCAGCAACTATGATTGGTAGTGTAAGGTCTTTCCTAAGTAGGCATATGACAAGAGTAGTATTAGTAGGCACAAGAGTCTCAAAGGGAGGGGTGTACTTACCTGGATGCTTTGAAGAGGCCTTAAGAAGGTGTACAGCTTCAATGATGTCATCAGTAACATCCTTATATTTTGGCTCAATGTCTAGCCTTGTGAAACTATGGGTGAGGGTGGCCTCCAACGGGTCAATGTGATGGGCCTGAAAAATTTTCTCAACAATGCCTTGGACCACACGGACATTAAAGCATTGTAAATCATCTTAAGGTAATTTTAATGCATCAAATATTTTGAACTCTATCTTCTCACCATTCACCATCATACTCACAATATCCTTCTTCACACATATTTTAGTATCAGTAGTTCTCATAAAGGGTCTTCCTAAGATGATAGGCAATGGAAATGGCATAGGTGATTCTTCCATATCTAATACAATGAAATCAGTAGGTAAAATAAATTCACCTACCTTTACCAAGACATCCTGAAGTATACCTCTTGGTCTTTTGATGCTTCTGTCTGCCAGTTGCACAGTGATCGATGTTGGTTGAAGCTTCCTCAAACCCAGCTTCTCATACATAGTGTAGGGCAGCAAGTTAACCCCTGCTCCTAGATCCAGTAGTGCCTTTCCAAAAAGATGGTCTTCTATCCTGCAAGGAATGGTAAAACTACCTGGATCTTTTAGCTTTGGTGGTAGTTTTCTTAATAGCACCGCACTTACCTCCTCTGTTAAAGCCACTATCTCATGCTCCTGAAACTTCCTTTTATGAGTGCAACAATCCTTTAAAAATTTAGAATTTGAGGGAATTTGTTTAATTGCATCTAATAAAGGAATGTTAATCTCTACTTTTCTCAAAGTCTCCAAAAAGTCTAGAAGCTGTTTTTCTTTCTTTGGCTTTACTAACCTTTGAGGGAAGGGTGGTGCATTCACCTTCTCCATTTTACTTACCTTGGATGTTGAGGCTTCATTTGGAGATGCTTGTGCAGGCTCATCTGCTCCTATGATCTTACCATTTGTGAGAGTTGTTATAGCTTTCAGCTGTTGGTGACCTCCTGGATTAGGTATTGTTTGGGCTGACAATTCACCCTGCTTTCTTTCACTAAGCTCCTTAGCCATTTGCCCCATCTATACTTCTAGTCTTTGAATGACTTGATCGGTTTTTTGAAATGCTTGATTGCGAAGTCACCAGGGTGCGTACCATACTCTCCAGGTCATTCAGCTTTGACTCTTGAATTGGTTGGCTTGCTTGTTGGGGGTTCCTCTGCTGCCCCTGAGGGTTTAGAGCATTCTGATTATTACTCCATGAGAAATTAGGGTGGTTTTACCACCCTAGATTGTAGGTGTTGGAGTAAGGATTGCTCTTGGGAGGATAATTGTTCTGTCCCACATAGTTGCTTGCTCCTAATCTGCAAATGAATACAAAGAGCAAATCTTAGTAGTGTGATCAAAACGAGAACATATGGCACATACCTAGAGTTGGGCAGCTGGTTGAATGGGAGAGACATTCTAAGTAGTCATGGAGTTTACAATCATATTTAATGTCTTCTGCATGGCAGCCATCTGATTTTGCACTCCGCTATTTACTTCATACAAGCCCTAGCCCTTTACTCCTTGCCTCCCTCTGGATGAGAATTGTTGGGAGTGTTCACTCAATGTCTCAAAGATTTCTATGGCTTCCTAATTGCTTTTTTCCATCAGCACACCTCCACAAGCTGTATCAACAATACCCTTGTTAATATCATTTAACCTTTCATACAAAATTTGTACCGGATTGTTGTGCCAAATACTACCTAAATTAATAGATAATATATAGTACGCTTTAGTCGCAAATGCACAAGATCAAACGATAGTATAGTACAGGAAGTACAAGATCGATCCCATGAAGATTGTTGATTTTGTTTTAGAAGTAATTAAAATAGCAAAAATTTTCACGAGATTGATATTGATACTAAGGAAAAGAAATAAAGATAAAGATAAGGTAAATGTAGGGCTTTGATATCCACTACTAATCATACTTAGATAATATAACAATATGCCAATGATCCAATCATATTATGAATACTTAATGTTTGCCAACCTAAGGGTATGGGTGTCTACTCCTTAAGCTATAGATTTCCCTAAGCAATGAATTAGGCATGAGTGTCTAATCTAATTCTTTTATTTCTTAAAGGATTTAGCATGGGTGTCTACTAAGTTGTTCTTTAAGAAAGCATAAATCTGTGGAAATCGACAAACACATGAGGCCTAGGGCATGGGTGTCAACTCCTGGTTCCCCATGATGATTAACCCAAGAACCCGGTGTGAATTTCTTTTGTTACTCTTATTAAACCCAGGACTCGATCATCTAAATTGATTTAATTAACTAATTCATACCACATGCATATAATGGCAATACATATGAGGAATTCAAGAAAACAGGAATTAATCAAATTAAGCAACACAATATGATTATCACAAAGGCGCCAGTATTGAAATATTAAATAAACATAATTATGGCTTCAACCTAGCTCTCCTTAAGAGTTAGTTACACATAATTAAAATAAAACTAAAAGGGAAAGGGAAAGAAAGAACCGAAAACCACTTCTAGAAGTAGCCTCCAATTCCTCTCTCCAAAGTTGTGTCTATTCAAGGATGCTTATTCTAAAGGTTTAGAGGTCTTATTTTAGTAGGAATACTCTAGAAAACCTAGAAATCATAGCAAAATCGTAGGGTTTAGTCCTAGTGAAACTAGGACTAGAAAAACCGTAATATGAAAAGCAATATAGGTCTGGCCACAGCTTTTGGAATTCTCCAGCGCTCGATCACAGCCCGTGTGCACTCCATCGCACCTCTGCGATCGATCGTATGTCTTCTGAACTCGATTGCAATGCGATCAGGTCTTCTCTTGTGTGCACGAGTGCACGCCTTGCACTCGGTCGTCTAGACCTCTTTGGAAGTGCACTCGATCGCAGGTCTCCTGTGATCAATCGCACTACCAGAATGCTTTTGATTGTTTCAAGTCTTCTAGCGTTTTTCCAATTTTATCCTTTAAGCCCGATACTTCCAGGAATGCTTTCTTTTCTTCCAAAAACCTATAAAACAAAGAAAATACAAAAATGAAGTAAAATAGCACAAACTAACATTAAGGAATTAACACATATAGGTTTAAGGGCTAAAATATGAATAGTTTGGCACTTAACACACCCTCAAACTTACATATTGCTAGTCTCTTAGCAATACGAAACTAAAAACAAAATGGAAAAACAGAAAACAAAAAGATAAATCCAACTTTCGTGGGATGTACGATTGCATTTAGCATATGCAACAAGCCTTTTAAACCCCTAGGAATTCCCTAAAGGATGAGTGAAGTCTCGTGAGGGTTTTCCAGGAATGTTACCCACAAACATCATGCACAAATTCATGTTATCCAAAACTCAAGTGTCACTCAAAACCATAATTTTCATTCATTAGCAAGCTTAAAAAAAATAAACTCCATCTTCACAATGAATTAGAATTTTAAAGTCTAATTACTTATAAAAGACAAGCTAAGGCATCACATGTTCGAAATAGTGTAAAGTGAACTAGCATATAAATATGAAGCTTCTAATTATTTCAATGTGCACTGCCTCAATATCTCAAAAATCACTGACATCTCCATTAGAATGAATAACTATGGCATAACTCTTTTTTTTTTTTTTTTTTTTATTCTCTTTTTGGTCAGGCTGTGCAATGTTTGGTTCCCTTAAGCTTTCTAAGTGACCCATCTAGCGAGTGTTGGGCCAATGACTCCCAAACCAGGTGATTTTAGGGCATTAGGTGTAAAACACCCATAAGGACTTACTAACTCGAGTCAAAAAGGCTATAAAACCAAACTAACCATGACATTAACCAAATCAAAATTCTTCACCTTTTGACGTGAACACTCAATGCTTTGAAGCAAGAGGTCCAGTTACTTGGTGAAAAACTTATCAATGATTTTTTTTTCTTTTTTCCTATTTTTCACAAATATATATATGCCAAAGTATCCATCTAATAAGTCATCCAGTTTCACTCAAGACCTAGAAACACACACATTAGACTTTCATGTCATACCCTACAAATTATGTGCTAATGTGCTTGTGTAAGATCAAATCAAACATGTGAATTCTCAATTGCCTCAAGCAAGTAACCAAATTGAAAAATTCTATCATCTGATCATGTGTTCGAAATTTTAAGCTCACCAATGATAATCAAATCACAATTTTTAAGATCAACAAAAATTTTCAGACAAACATGACCATGCATATATTTTTTTCTTTTTTCTTTTTAATGGACAAGGTGTGTGTAAAGTGTCTTCCATACCCCCAAACTTAATTTACACATTGTCCCCAATGTGTGTATAACATGGAAAGATCTTACCTGGGAGATGGGCGAAACTGTCTGGAATAGCATGGCTCATAGCATACCCCCAAACTTGAATTGAAGCACACTTGTCCCTACAAAACAAAATACTAAAATAACAACCGGAAAAAAAAAAGAACTAAAAATAAAAATAAAAATAATATAAAAACAAATAAACAAGGAAATAAAATGGATATATTGTGGTCCCATGAGCGCTAAGTTTAACGTTTTCAGCCAGACTGTGGCACTTTAAACTTTAAGCACCAATCTTTCCTTCTCTTGCACCAAAGGGAATGAATCTTTTTTGTTGCAAGGTGATTCCAAATGTCTATAGATCGGGGAGGACCAACTTGAGTTTTTCCAAATAGTTTCTCATCCGGTGGGGAATCATGAACTGGAATAAAGTAGGAAGAAAAGTCAGGGAGCTTTTCTATCTTGATGTCCTCAATTTGTTCATGTGGTAGCTCTAACAGACTTCTTTCCTGGCCTCTTGGTGTTTCAGGAATAAGAGCTAATGTTGAAAAAATCTCAGTGCTCTCTTCTTTTTCCTAATGTGGCTCTTGTGGAACTTCGGTTTACTCCTCCTTCCCCTCTTTCACTTGATTTTCAACCATTTCTTCATTATTCAATGCACTCTTCCTCCATGTAGTGCTCATTAGGATTGGCCACCAACTGACCTTGATACTCTTCTTCTTTGAGGATATCTGATATTTGCTTGAGATGAGCCTCCATCCTTTCAAATGATTGCATGCAGGAGTTCTTTCCTCCATTTGGCTAAGAGAAGCTGATATTATTTCTTCTAAGCTAGCATGCGCTTCTTCTAAGGCAGGACTCACTTCTTCTAAGGCAAACCTTTCTGGAGGAGGTGGTTCTTCTTGGTATTGTTGAGGCCAATCGATTGGAGATAGCTCCTCTTCATGATAATGTTGAGACCAATTGATGGGAGATGGCTCCTCTTCATGACCTTCTATCTTGAAAATGGATTGCCGCTAACTAAGGCTATGACAGGAATAGGAATGATCATAGAACTGTGGAGATGGCTCCTCCTCATGATAGCAAATACTCTCTTCCTCCATATAGTGGTAACAGACTGACTTTGGGGCTCTTCCTTTTTGCGAAAATTTGTTCTTTGTGTACAATGGGCCTCCGTCCTTTTAACTGATTTAAAATGAGAGTTCTTCATCTTCTCAATTGTTGAACTGATCATAGCTAATGTATTTTTAGAAAACTCAAGAGGAGGTGGTTCAACCTGATATTGCTGTTGTGGAGCTGATTGAGAGGAATATGCATGATCATAGAATTGCTGATATGATTGATGTTGCAGTCCATAAGATTGTGGAGCATGAATTCTAGGAGCTTGAGCTTGCCATGAGAGATTGGACAGTTGGTTCCATGGTGGGTTATAAGAATCAAAATAGCGGTCGTTCCCTGGTCCAGAGAACGATGTGTTCTTATACCTAAAACTTTTGTTAGAAATTTGTATCATTGTAGGACATTCTCTAACATGGTGATAAGAGTCATGGCATAATGAACATGGTCCATGGGGTGTCAGAACGCCTCCCCACATGTATAAAATTAAAAATAAAATAACAAAAAGTTAAAATAAAAAGGAAAATAAAAACAAAATTTAAAAATAAAACTTACTAATATGCAGACTCGAATGACCTTCCATGAAACAAAAGAAAAAAAAATCAGATTTATAATTAGTACAGTAACTGTGCTGCTGTCCGAATGTGCGATCGATCGCACCATGAGGGGTGCTCGATCACACTGGTGCGCTCGATCGCCCAGGATGAGCGCTCGAGTGCACCTCCGGAGGCAGAACAGTAACTACGGAAAAACTTTAGAAAAACATAAATAAACTTAGGGAAAAAAAAAATCCAAACAAAATCAAACAATCCCCTACAACAGCACCAAAAACATGTTATGCCAAATACTACCTAAATTAATAGATAATATTTAGTACGTTTTACTCGCAAGTGCACAAGATCAAAGGATAGTATAATGCAGCAAGTACGAGAATGATCTCACGGAGATTGTTGATTTTGTTTTAGAAGTAATTAAATTACCAAAAATTGTCATGAGATTGATATTGATACTAAGGAAAAGAAATAAAGATAAAGATAAGGTAAATGTAGGGCTTTGATATCCACCACTAATCTTACTTAGATAATATAACTAATAACAATAGGCCAATGATCCAATCATATTATGAATACTTAATGTTTGCCAACCTAAGGGTATGGGTGTCTACTCCTTAAGCTATGGATTTCCCTAAGCAACGAATTAGGCATGGGTGTCTACTCTAATTCTTTTCTTTCTTAAATGATTTAGCATGGGTGTCTAGTAAGTTGTTATTTAAGAAAGCATAAATATGTGGAAATCGACAAACATATGAGGCCTAGGGCATGGGTGTCTACTCTTGGTTCACCATGTTGATTAACCCCAGAATTCGGTGTGGATTTCTTTTGTTCCTCTTATTAAACCCAGGACTCAATCATCCAAATTGATTTAATTAACTAATCCATATGTTAAGTGCTAAAATATTCATATTTTTAGCCCTTAACTTACATGCTTTAATCCTTTATTTTTGATTAATTTATGCTATTTTAGTTCTTTTATGTATTTTCCATGCTTTTCCATGCTTTTGGAAGAAAGAAAGTAAAGCTGGAAGATTTGGGCTCAAAGAGAGAATTTTGGAAAGGTGGAGTTTCTGGTAGTGTGATCGATCGCTGGAGACTTGCGATTGAGCACACACGGGTTGCGATCGATCGCACCCGTGCACTGGAGAATTCTAAAAGCTGTGGAGAGACTCCCTTTCCTTCCATATTAGGGTTTTCCAAGTCCTACTTGTAATAGGACTAAAACCCTACGAAATTTTTAGGTTTACTAGTGTAACAAGGACTTCTAAAGCCTTATAAATAGACCTCTAAACCTTGAGAATAATTAAGCTGGAAAAGAACACACTTTCCAAGGAGAAGAATTGGAGCTCTTCAAGTTCAAGTTTCGGGTTTATTCTTTTCCTTTCTTTTCTTTTATTTATGAAGATGTTTAACATCAAACTTATGTGTAACTAATTTATTTAGTAGGGTTAGATTGAAGCCCTAGTTATGTTTAGTTAATATTCAATATTGGCGCCTTTGTGATGATCATGTTGTGGTATTTAACTTGATTAATTCCTGTTTTCATGAATTCCTCATATGTGTGTGCTTGATCAACATATGCATGTGGTATGGACTAGTTAGTTAAACCAATTTGGATGACCGAGTCCTGAGTTTAATAAAAGTAACAAAAGAAATCCACACCGAGTTCTTGGGTTAATCAACATGGGGAACCGGGAGCAGACACACATGCCCTAGGCTTCATGTGTTTGTCGATTTCCACAGAATATATGCTTTCTTAAAGAACAACTTAGTAAACACCCATGCTAAATCCTTTAAGAAAGAAAAGAGTTAGAGTATACACTAATGCCTAACTTGTTGCTTAGGGAAATCTATAGCTTAAGGAGTATACACTAATGCCCTTAGGTTGACAAACATTAGATATACGTAACATAATCAAAACATTGGCATATTGATATATTATCTAAATATAATTAGTGGTGGATATCAAAGCCCTACCATTTTATTATCATCAAATCAAAATTCAATCTTTGTTGTGTTTTACTTTTGGAATTTATTTTAGACAAAAGTTAGCAATCCTCATGGGAATGACCCCGTACTTGCACCCTGTACTACTATGTTGACCTCGTGCACTTGCGGGTAAAACATACAATTATTTGTCTATTAATTTAGGTAGATATTTGTAACAACACCATACCACATGCATATAATGGCCAATCACATACATATGAGGAATTCAAGAAAATAGGAATTAATCAAGTTAAGCAACACAATATGATTATCATAAATGCGCCAATATTGAAATATTAAACAAACATAGTTATGGCTTCAATCTAGCCCTCCTTAAGAGTTAGTCACACATAATTAAAATAAAACTAAAAAGAAAAGGGAAAGAAAGAACCGAAAACCACTCCTAGAAGTAGCTTCCAATTCCTCTCCCCAAAATTGTGTCTATTCAAGGATGCTTATTCTAAAGGTTTATAGGTCTTATTTATAGGCTTAAGAATACTCTAGAAAACCTAGAAACCTGAGTAAAATCGTAGGATTTAGTCCTAGTGCAACTAGGACTAGAAAAACCCTAACATGGAAAGCAATATAGGTCTGGCCGCAGCTTCTGGAATTCTCCAGCGCACGGATGTGCTCGATTGCACTTCTGCAATCGATCGTATGTCTTCTGCGATCGAGTCTTCTCTTATGAGCATGAGCACACGCCTTGCACTCGCTCGTCTAGAAATCTCTAGAAGTGCACTCGATTGGGGGTGTCCTATGATCGATTGCACTACCAGAATGCTTTTGCTTGTTTCAAGTCTTCTAGCTTTTTCCCAATTTTATCCTTTAAGCCCGATACTTCCAGGAATGCTTTCTTTTCTTCCAAAAACCTATAAAACAAAGAAAATACAAAAATGAAGTAAAATAGCACAAACTAACAACACTAAGGAATTAACACATATAAGTTTAAGGGCTAAAATATGAATATTTTGGCACTTAACACTGATCATCTTGAGGTATGTTGTGATGTGGACACTTAAGAAGCAGCGCATTGAAGTGGTCCCATGCTTCAAAGAAAAGATCTCCATCTCTTTGTTGGAACGATTGCAGCTCCCTTCTAAGCTACCTTGTCCTTTGAGCTGGGAAAAACATCTTCAGGAACTTACTAGTCAACCCTTCCCAAGTATGAATGGATTCTGCAGGCAAGGAATTATACCACAACTTACCATTGTCTTTCAAGGAAAAAGGGAATAGGACTAACCTGAGTCTCTCCGGAGTTAGGCCTTGAATGTGCTAAAGCTTGCAGGATCAAAAAACTCCTTGAGGTGCAAGTTTGGATCCTCAGTAGCTGTGCCTCTAAAGTGAGTCAAAACATTGAGTATTGCGGGAATATATAGTAATTGCCTCGCACTTCCGGTTGACAGGCGATGCATGATGGCTGGTTGAGGTTTTTCGAGATGAAAGACTATTTCATGGGCCTTCGCACTGGTGGCGGGTTTTCTACCAGATCTTCCATTGTTTCCTTAACTTCTTCTTCTTCTTCTATGTTGGAGTTGTCTATAGACCTTTGTCGAATGGTCCACTCAATTTTTGGATCAAGTGGAAAGATGACTGAGGCTTGAGATTGACAACCTTTCATAAGAAGATTTGCCTCTGCAGTCACAGCAGCTTCAGTGCTGCTGTTCAGATACTCCTTGGAACTGTGCTCAATCGCAGGTTAGTGCGCTCGATCGCACTCAGTCTCTGCTCAATTGCAGTAATAGAATGCAGGCACCACAAAGTTGAAACAGAACATTAACAGAGAAATAAAAAGAAACGGAAAAATATTTTTGATATTGATAAAAACAAAATTAAAATAACCAAACTAAACAAAAATAATTCTAAACAAAATTTGCGGCAATCCCCGGCAACGGCACCATAAACTTGTTGTGCAAATATCTACCTAAATTAATAGGAAAATAGTTGTACATTTAACTCGCAAGTGCACAAAATCACTATAGTAGTATAGGGTGCAAGTACAAGATCATTCCTATGAGGATTGCTAAATTTTGCTTAAAATAAATTCCGTAAGTAAAATAAAACAATGATCGATTTTGAGTTGATAATAATAAAAGGTAGGGCATTGATATCCACCACTAATCCTATTTACATAATATAATAATATGTCAATGATCCAATCATATTATAAATACTTAATGTTTGCCAGCCTAAGGGTATGGGTGTCTACTCCTTAAGCTATTGATTTCGCTAAGCAACGAATTAGGCATGGGTGTCTACTCTAATTCTTTTCTTTCTTAAAGGATTTAGCATGGGTGTCTACTAAGTTCTTCTTTCAGAAAGCATAAATCTGTGGAAATTGACAAACACATGAGGCCTAGGGCATGGGTGTCTACTCCCGGTTCCCCATGTTGGTTAACCCAAGAACCCGGTGTGGATTTCTTTTGTTACTCTTATTAAGCCCAGGACTCGATCATCCAAATTGATTTAATTAACTAATCTGTACCACATGCATATGTTGATTAGACAAACACATATGAGGAATTCAAGAAAACAGGAACTAATCAAGTTAAGCAACACATTATGATTATCACAAAAGCACCAATATTGAAATATTAAATAAACATAATTAGGGCTTCAATCTATCCCTACTAAGTAATTTAGTTTCACATGAGTTTGATGTTAAACATCTTCATAAAATAAAATAGAAAGGAAAAGAATAAAGCCGAAACTTGAACTTAAAGAGCTCCAATTCTTCTCATTGGAAATTCTCTGTTTATTCTAAAGGTTTAAGCGTCTATTTATAGGCCTTAGGAACACTCTACAAACCCTAAAAATTGTAGGGTTTGAGCCATAGTTCACACAAGGCTTCAAAACCCTAAAAGAAAACACTTTCCAGAATAGGGCTGCGACTGACTTGCTCTTCACATATGGGTGTGCTCGATCGTATCCCATGTGCACTCGATCGTAGGACTGCGATCGATCTCTGGTGTTGGGCGCTGCATCGAGGCTGCTGCTTGTGCACAAGAGCGCATGCCTTGCGCTCGTCTGGCCATTCTGCTTGTAGTGTGCTTGATCGCGGGTCCCCTACGATCGTTCGCACTACTAGAGCCTCCAACTTTTCCCAAATTTGCTCTTTAAGCCCGATACTTCCAGAATCGCTTCCTTTTCTTCCAAAAGCCTACAAAAACCAAGAAAACACATAAAAGAACTAAAATGACATAAACTAACAAACCTAAGGAATTAACAAATATAAGTTAGGAGATAAAAATATGAATATTTTGGCACTTAACAGCTGTCCACACACATCCTCCATGTGCCATCCTTCTTGGGCGTAAGCAAGGCTGGAACTGCACACAGGCTTAAACTCTCCCGGATATGCCCCTTAGCTAATAACTCCTCTACTTGTCTCTGCAACTCTTCGTGCTCCTTTGGGCTCATGCGGTAGTGTGATTGGTTGAGGAGGTTGGTGATGAGTGCCAAATATTGTATATTTGGGCCCTTTAACTTTTGTTTGTTAAGCTCTTAGTTGTGTTAATTTTTTATGTTTTTGGTTAGTTTTGGTGTTTTAGTGATTTGCAGGTTGTTAAGAGAGAAATGCGGCTTTAAGGTGATATTTGCAACTCATTCCATTAATTTTGGGGCTTAAGACACTTCATGGAGCATTGGCCGCAAATTGGGATCGAGCGATGATTTGCACCCAATGAGTCCCACTAAAAAGGCTATATCCAGAGTTGTATAGCTCGGAGTGAAGCGATCTTGGTGTCATTGGAAAGCTAACTCAAAGATTTACAAAGTCATGTTTCACAAGAGTAGGCTGATTCCGACTGGAAGTGCACTCGAGCGCATCTTTAGTGCGATCGAGTGCACTCACGCCCTATGCAGTAGGAAACTTGTTGCATGAGTGCGATTGAGCGCACCTAGAGTGTGATCAAGCGCAGTCGGCCTACCTGGCAGTGCTGAAACCCTAAAATTGGCTTATAAATATCATTCTTTTCAATTGTAAACATACAGAGACGCGCTGGGGGCACCGTACTTTGTCAAAATTCGTGTTTTCTGGGTTTTTGGAGCTTTGAACTCCAGTTCCATTGTAAGTTTTATTTTTCTCATGATGTCAATTCAATTGTTTATTGTTTTTGTTATCATGAGAGGCTAAAACCTTCAACTAAGGTTGAAGATGAAGCCTCGTCATTGATAAACATACATGTTCTTGTCGTTTTATATATACAATGAGACTATTTTATGAAAGTGTTGTTCAAAAGCCAATCCAACAGTTTGATTAAGTTTAATTGATTAGATGTTGGAATTATACTCATGTTTAATTTAATATTCATTGTGTTTCGTCTGGGGGTACATCGAATGATTGGATTGAGACTAATATCCATTGTGATCTACCGATACAATGGATGATTTGATCTCAATTAAATATTCGTTGTGATTCTTTTAACGGATGGATTCATCGAATGATTTAATTTGCATGTTTACAACTTTTAAACAATGTATTTGGATTGACTATTGTATGCATAAAATGCAAGACATGTTGTTTGATTTGGCGAGGGGGATTCGGAAACCTTAGTAATTTGCCATTACTTGTTTTCAAATTGTTTAGTTTAGTTTATGCTTTTTGTACGACAAAAATATGCAACTTGGAACTAGGTTAAGATAAAATTGGTTTAAACTAGAAAATTTATTTTTGCAAACACGACTCTCTATGGATTCGACGTTGCTCTTGCACACACACTTTACTGCACACGACTCGTGCGCTTGCGAGTACAATTAAATTTGTACATCAAATTTTGACGCCGTTGCCGAGGAGTTGTTTGTTTTTGTGAAAATTGATTTTTATTTAAATTGATTTTATTTTTCTACTAGTTTAGGTACATTTTTGTTTCATTTTCTTTTTACAATTTTTGTTTATTTTTATTTTTATCTGTTTCTGTTTTGTTTCATCTAGCCATTAAAAAAAAAAAAAAAAAGAGTTTGGTTTCTATTTTCATTTTTTTTTCTGCGGTTCTGCGGAATCTACTCCCTGTTAGTCCGCTCGATTGCACCCCGCTCGTGCTCGGGTGTACTCGAGCACAAGGCAGCAGATGAAGCGCACAGCAAACATATGCTCGAACGCACAAGCGCAGCAGCAGAACACATGCCGAACCTGCTCACACTTGCGCTCGAGCGCACCTCCGCAGACTGCACCAAAACGAGCCAACACCTTGAATTTTGCCAAACTTATGTTTGGTCCGTTTTGTGAGTTTTTGTTTTAAATTTTTGGTATTTTTGTTTATGTTATTTTCAAAAAAAAAAAAAACAAACAAATTTGGTTAATGTTTCATGTGGAAGTGTGTTTTGTTTAAAGAGTGAGGATAAGCATGAATTTTCCTTTAGGTAATTTTAATGCTACCCCTAGTTGTAGGACACCCGCTCCTACCAACTATCCTCACCATTTTCACCCACATGGACCATGTTCATACTACTCTAACCCTTATCATAGTTCAGGTAATTGTCCATCCTGAGGACAATTTTCCAATTTTTCACATGAGCAGATGCACACCAACTTCCCCAGTCCGAGGTATGAATCAAATTTCAATTGCTACACCCCAAACTGGAGCCACCGTTCTAATTTCTTGTGGCAAGCTAATGCTATGAAAAATTATGCTCCCCAATTTGATGAACTGCACCATCCTGAATATCCGCAGTTCAACAACCAATCCTCTACCCCTTCACCCTGCAATTATCCTCCACAAGATTTATCATTGGAAAACACCCTCAAAGCATTCATATAGTATAATTGCCAAACCTTGCAAGAGCTTAAAAAGGCCACCATGGTCAACTCCCAAGCCATAAATGAAGTGAAGAATGCAGCCATGGCCTACACTCAAGCAATTGAAAAGTTGGAAGGACAGCTTGGTCATTTAGTTGCCGAACTCACCAGAATAGAGGAAGAAGAGCTTCAAAGTCAGTTGATGGCTGAAAGGCACTACATGATTGATGAGGATGATTCCAACAATCCTTATCATGAGCATGTCCAAGCCACCACCCCAATTGGGAGAGAGAAAATTATTGAGGAGACTGTTGATGAGCCAAGTCTAGAGGACCCATTAGGAAAGTGCTTTGCTCAATTTGGATGTGATCTAGACCTTGACAAGTTACTTGAGCAAGCTGATGCTTTGTTGGGCTCAACTCCCAAGATGCGAACTGGGAATGGGGAAACCACTGAGATATCATTCCCTAACTCACCCTCATTAGCAGCTAAGCCTTTCATTGTGGGTAACCATGAGGAGAAAGAAAAAGAAGAGCAAGTTGAGCAAATTGATCCCCTACCAACTCTAAGTCTGTCCAATGATAAGAAACTGAGTACTGAAGCTCATTCCTTCGTCACAATCCCTCTTGAGACATTCCATGAACCCCAAGCTCCACTTATTCAATGTCTCAAAGAGCCATTTTATGCCAAGACTCTCAAGGATCTTTGCAAACAAGCAAGCAAACCTAAGAACCATCGTCCCAAGAAGATCCTTCGGAACAAGCAAGTTGGCTACATAAGATGGCGAAACATCCTTCCAGAGGGATATCAAATTCTTAAGAAGAAAGGGTGGAAGAGATTGGTTGAACATCTAAATGATCGGGGAAAGCACTGTAAAATTTCTTCCCCATTTTAATTTCTGCACATTTTCTTTCTTTCTTATTTTTATTTTATTTTGTGTCATTTTCTTTTTGTTTCTATCAGCAATTAATCTTTTGATATTTGTTTCTATGAGGAAATATTGCTGTTAGATTTTTGACAGGTGTTTTGGTGTTCAAGTTTGGGGGACGCCCTGGCCTTTGCACACTCGAGTTTCCTCATCCCAGTGTATTGTATCTCTTGCCACATTGGGGACAATGTGTAATTTAAGTTTGGGAGAGTGGAAAACACATTGTCTTTTTGTTTGTTTGTGTCTTTTTGTTTGTTTTTATTTGTTTGTTTTGTTAAAAAAAAAAAAAAAAAAAAAATTGTGCTATATTGTTGAATGGGCATCAGTTACATCATAACTGTGGTTTGCATGTCATTAGTGTGTTTAACTTTTTGAACACTACATGTCATTAGAAATCTGAGTCATTTGACTCATTTGGTGGATTAGAGAGACTTCACATGTCTGAGTTGAATCACAAGCACACTAGCATAAAGTCTGTGAGGTATGAGATTTGGCTTGATTAGGTGTGCCTTGCAATTTGTAGGATGAAGTGTTGATGAAACCTTGGCTTGAGGATAGATAAAAAATAAAAAAATAAAAAAATAAAAAAAAAAAGTGTCATCATCAGTTTGAGCTTTTCATTGAGTAACTGGACCTCATGCCTCACTAAGCATTGAGTGTTCGCGTAAAAAAGATGAGAAATTTAATTTGGTTGATTGTATGGCTAGTTTGGCTTCGTAGCCTTTTTTACTTGAGTAATTAAGCCTTAGGGATGTTTTACATCTAGTGCCCTAAAACCATTTGCTTTGGGAGTCACTGGCCCAACACTCGTTATATAGGTCAATTAGAAAGCTTAAGGGAGCTGACCATTGCACAGCCTACACAAAAAATAAAAAAAAATAAAAAATATATATATATATATAAATGCATGTCTTGATCTAAGCCTTCAGTGTTTTCATCTGTGTGAATTCCTATGAATTTTGAGGTACACCAAACTTTGAGAAAAATTGAAGCCTTTTAACTTTATGTTAGTCTCACTTTGCACCTATTGAAGCTTGTGTTGTCTTAAATTTTCACCTTTGAGTTGAATGATTTGTGGTTGGCTTGATGATTTGATTGTGGTGTTCACTTTGTTAAACCTGCTCATGATGTGAGAACCATGTGTTTGTGTCAAAATTGTGTTTGTCAATGACATAGCACTGACAATGTTTGTGGGTATCATTCCTGTTAAACCCTCACAAGACTTCACTCTTCCACTAGGGATGCCTAGGGGTTTAAAAGGCTTGTTGCATATGCTAAATGCAATCATCTCTCCCACGATAGTGGACTTATGTTTCTTGTTTTCATTTTGTTTTTCTAAAGGACTAGCAAAATGTAAGTTTAGGGGTATTTGATGAGTGCCAAATATTGTATATTTGGGCCCCTTAACTTATGTTTGTTAAGCTCTTAGCTGTGTTAATTTTTGATGTTTTTGGTTAGTTTTGGTGTTTTAGTGATTTGCAAGTTGTTAAGAGAGAAATGTGGCTTTAAGGTGACATTTGCAACTCATTCCATTAATTATGTGGCTTAAAACACTTCAAGGAGCATTGGTAGCAAATTGGAATCGAGCAATGATTCGCACCCGATGAGTCCCATTAAAAAGGCCATATCTAGAGTTTTATAGCTCGGATTGAAGCGATCTTGGTGTCATTGGAAAGCTAACTCAAATATTTACAAAGTCATGTTTCACAAGAGTAGGCTAATTCTGACTAGAAGTGTGCTCGAGTGCATGTTTAGTGCGATCGAGCGCACTCGCGCCCTGTGCAGCAGGAAACTTGTTGCACGAGTGCAATCGAGTGCACCTAGCCGACCTGGCAGTGCTGAAACCCTAAAATTGGCTTATAAATATCATTTTTTTCCATTGTAAACGTACGGAGATGCGCCGAGGGTGTCGTACTTTGTCAAAATTCGTGTTTTCTGGGTTTTTGGAGCTTTGAACTCCAGTTTCATTGTAAGTTTTATTTTTCTCATGATGTCAATTCAATTGTTTTTTGTTTTTGTTATCATGAGAGGCTAAAACTTTCAACTAAGGTTGAAGATGAAGCCTCATCATTGATAAACATACATGTTCTTGTCGTTTTATATATACAATGAGACTATTTTTATGAAAGTGTTGTTCAAAAGCCAATCCAACAGTTTGATTAAGTTTAATTGATTAGATGTTGGAATTATACTCATGTTTAATTTAATATTCATTGTGTTTCATGTGGGGGTACATCGAATAATTGGATTGAGACTAATATCCATTGTGATCTACCGATACAGTGGATGATTTGATCTCAATTAAATATTCGTTGTGATTCTTTTAACGGATGGATTCATCGAATGATTTAATTTGCATGTTTACGACTTTTGAACAATGTATTTGGATTGACTATTGTATGCATAAAATGCAAGACATGTTGTTTGATTTGGCGAGAGGGATTCGGAAACCTTAGTAATTTGCCATTACTTGTTTTCAAATTGTTTAGTTTAGTTTATGCTTTTTGCATGACAAAAATACTCAACTTGGAACTAGGTTAAGATAAAATTGGTTTAAACTAGAAATTTATTTTTGCAAACACGGCTCCCTATGGATTCGACCTCGCACTTGCACACACTTTACTGCACACGACTCGTGCGCTTGCGAGTACAATTAAATTTGTACATCAGTTGGACCCGGGCACCAAGTCGATTTGGTGTTAAATGTCGCGAAGAGGCGTCTGCTCTTTGAGTGTTTGCGTCAGGAACACATCATGAAACTCCTCCAACAACCCCGTAACTGATTCCAACACCACCTTCGTGGTAGTGCTCTCCTTCCCATATAGTAAGTGCACACAATCAGAGTCTAGCATCTCCTTGATGAACTCTCGTTTTGCCAAGAGAGTTTGACCCACCCCTTTTGAAGGCTTAGGTCTGTCTCCCAAACTTGGTAGGAGTCTTAGCTTCACATTATCAACCAAGAAGCTATAGGCGTTCTTCCTTCCATCAGGGTGAGCACTTTGGTCATATTGCCATGGCCTTCCCAACAATAGGTGACAGGCATCCATGGCCACCACAACACACCATGTTTGGTCTTTATACTTGGACCCAATTGAAAAAGACACAAGACAACGTTTGGATACTGTTACCTTGCTTCCCTTCTATGCACTCGAAGTGGTATGGTGTAGGGTGTTTCTTCATCTCTTCGGCCAGCTTCTGGACCGTTTCTTCCGCCACTACATTTTTGCAACTTCCTCCATCAATAACTAGCTTGCATACCTTGCCCCCAATGGTGCAAATTGAGTGGAAAATATTGTGGTGCTGCCCATCATCACCCTCCACTTTCCGGGGAGTAAAACACACCCTCCTCACCATCAAGAGGAGTCCATCATCCCCGGTAACAAATTCTTCCTTGACATCTCCGTAGTTGTCTAAAGTTGCTTCTTGCTGCTCTCTGTCACCTTGTTCATCGAAGGTGTCTCCCAAGTCAATAAGAAGACTCTTAGCATACTTTTCCCCCTTACGGCAATCCGCCATCCAGTGGCCCGGCTCGCCACATCGAAAGCATTTGGGCCCATTAGTAGTTGCCGATCGAGTAAGGGGTCCTGTTGTCATTGGAGCTCAGATTGGATTTGGGGGTTGAGAGGTGCTTCACGGCATGAATGGTCCACTTGACCGGTTCATGCTTCCTCCGGTTCCACGGCCAAAGAAGCCCATAGATCCCCATGATGCATTTTTTTCAAGCAATAACGCCCATTGATGAGCCTCCAACACATTAACGGGATCAAAGAGGTTTAAAGAATCTTGAATCTACTGTTGCAAACCTCCAATGTATCGAGACACTAATTGATCATTGGATTCAGCCAAATCAACACGTGTCAAATATTTGTAGAATTCTTCCGTGTAGTCATCCACAGACTTCAAACCTTGGCTTAAATTCTACAACCGTTGATACATGATTCAGGTATAGTTGTAAGGTAAAAAGGCCAGTCGCAGGTGTTTCAACAGTTTCTCCCAACTATTGATTTTTCCTTTGCCCTGCCGCACTCTGGATTGCTTCAATTGCTACCACAATGTAGAAGCTCGTCCCGGGAATTTAGTTGCAACCAAAGAAACTCGACGATCCTCAAGTACCCCCTTGAAATCGAGAATCTCCCCAATTGTTGCCACCCAATCCAAAAATTCTTCAGGTTGCAAGCCCCCTTGAAATTCTGGAATATTGAGTTTGAAACTAGATTCCCACTGATTGGCCTGAGCTTGTACAGGAGGTTGACACCCGTGCACTAAAGGGTTCCCGAATCCATCCTCATCATTTTGGTCGTCTTCCTCCTTCAAAATAGGCAGTGAGGGTATATGACGACGTCTTCTACGACCACCCACGTCGGCCAATTGTTTGGTGAGGGCCTCGATTTGATCCCTCAGATTCGCAAATTGTGCCTCTGAGTGTCGTTAATAAGCCGCCGCTTGTTCTTCACGAGTTGTGGCCTCACGATTATACATGTCTTCCACGTATGCAAAGCGGTTGCCCCTTCCCCTTCTGACTTAAGCCATGGGAAGAAACTTGGGCTCTGATAGCAACTGATAGCATAGGATCCTGATAGGCAAGAAAAAACACAGCAAGTAGAAGGGATAAATATTCCTAAGATCCTGAGTCCATCAACAAATTTAAGAAATCTTCTCAAAACTATAGAGTTTATCTATGGTTTGAAGGAAAATAATGAAAAAACTCACCTCTGAGTATTCTTATTGAAGAAAACCAAATAATAAACATAAACTATGTTCTTAGGGTTCTAAAACATGTATTTATAGACCCCAAACACCTAAAGCTAAAGGAAATACGACGTAGGGTCGAATTTGTAAAGCTACATAGGGTGTCCGGATAGGACATACCCTGTGTCCGGACACGTAAATAAAACACGCGTAAAAAGCAAAATAACATAGTGGTGTCCAGAGAGGCAAGAAGGTCTGTCCGAACAGGAGTTCACAAGACTCCTAAATAGCAACCCTGTCTAGACAGCTAGAGGCCCTGTTCAGACACGGTTTACGGAAACTCTCCCATCGCAGCCCTGTCCGGACACGTGGCCTCCCTATTCGGACACCAATTCCAGAAACTTGAATTTACTCCTCATGTCTGGACACAGCTATCAAGTCTGGACATTGCAATTGTGTTTTGACTTCTTAGGGTCCCTGCACGCTCATATCACTCCACGTCTTCATCATGAAGTCCCAAGCACTCCGATCTACATCACCCCCAAACTTGCAAGAACACTTGTCCCTAAAAATTAACAGAACAAAGGAAAACTAAAAATATACTAAAACAAAACAAAGGAAAACTAAAATTGTAAAAATAGCTTAGAAACTAAAAAAAAAAAAAAAAAGGAACAGAAAATGAAACAAAAATTAAAACAAAACAGAAAATTTTAATGGATATGGCTTTTTAGTGCATGAAGTGACCTTAGTACCATTGATCAGGACAGATGCGCTCGAGCTCCTTCTGCTTGTGGCTTGAGCACTTTTGGTAGTAGCTTCAGTGCTACTATTATGGGGCGTTTAGTTGCCCGTGACCTCTTGGATTAGGTATTATTTGGGATGAAATTCACCCATCTTTCTTTTGCTTAGCTCCTTGGCCATCTGTCGCACATGTGCTTCAAGTCTTTGAATAGCTTGACTTGTATTGGCCTCCAATTTTTTAATAGTTTGACTGGTCTGTGCATAGGTTTGTTGTTGCGCAGCTAAAAATTGGAGTATAGTACCTTCAAGGTTATTCTTTTTCAACTCCAGATTTGGTTGGACCGCTTATGGTGGAGCCTGATAGTTATTTCCCGGCTCGAAATTCCTTTATTGTCCTTGAGGGTTCAGAACATTTTGATTGTTACTCCATGAGAGATTGGGGTGGTTGTCCCACCCTGCATTGTAACTGTTGGAGTATGGATTGTTCTTCAAATGGTAGTTTTTTTGTCCCACAATTGATCTATAAATGGAGAAATGGGACAAGTCTCAGTGGTGTGATTAGAATGGGAACATATGGCACATACCTCGATTCGTGCAATTTGTTGAACAGGGGAAATGTTGTGAGAGGTCATGGCTTTTACAAGAATATTGATAAGTGCTAGATATTGCATATTTGAACCCCATAATTTACATTGGTTAATCCTTTAGCTGTGTCTTATTCTAATGTTTTGTGTTAGTTTTGTCTTTTTAGTGTTTCGTGGGTTGTTGAAGGAAAATTGCATCTTTAAAGGGAAAAATGCATAGTTTGGAAGGAAGTACACTTTGAGAACTTCTAGATGATGTGGTTAAGTTTAACCAAATCAAGGAAAGGATTAAATCAGAATTTCTCTAATTGAAGTCAATCGAATTGGATTCAAATTTGGATTCTGCACATGTCTTAGTATTTTAACCATAACGTTTTGCCCAAGTATCGAATTGATGTGCAACTAAAGGCACTGGAAAGCTAGCTCAAAATGCTATAAATTATTATGAAATAGGATTTTCCTAATTCAGACGTTTACTATCCCAAATTGTCCCGGAATAAAAGAATGTAAATCTAGACGAATCCTATTCCAATTTCTAGTAGGATTGCTTTCTAATTTGACTAGGAGATTGAAGCACAATTTTTCTGGGATTCCTATGGCTTGTAAGGCTGTTTCCTCCTTATTAATAGACCCCAAAAGCTTCAAAAAAAGAGAGGAGGAGATTCTGAAGGCTGGAGATCAAAGAACGAATTTCACCCTTTTAGATTAGTTTTTCTTTAGGTTTTGGTTTAGATTTTATTTTCATAGTCATGTAGAGCTAAATTCTCAACTAACGTTGAGGATGAAGCCTCACCAATGAAGAACAACATTACTTTCATGTAAGTCTTTATTGTCCAATTTTATTGGGTTTAATATTTGAATTGTTTTACTTCTTTTCAATATGTGAAATGATTCTTGGATATCTTTTGTGATTCAATGATATATTTGATGATTTGAGATAATTTAACATAATTGATTGTTTGGTTTTATTTACCTAAAAAATTGGATATTCCTTGTGATTTGTTCTACGGATACATTCGGTGTTTTGATTGAAATTGGATACCTCTTGTGATTTATGGATACATCTAATGATTTGATTGAAATTGGATTCCTTTTGTGATTTATGCAATGAATGGATACACGGGATGGTTTTGATTAACATTTTGAAGCATAGTAAAACATACATAGGATTTTATTTGTGAGAACTTAGGATTAATATTGATGAACATGGGGTATGTTGTTATGATTCAGTGAGTGTGGATTCTCAAACCTTAGTACTTTCTTTTGTTTTATTTTATCTTATTTAGTTTATGTTCATGTTTTAATTTTCAAAACCCAAAATCAAACCTTTTTTGGAACTAGGTTAGGATTAAATTAGTTTGGATTTAATTTGTTCTTCACAAACACAATTCCCTGTGGGTTCGACCCCGCACATGCAACCTTTTTACTGCAAACAATTTGTGCACTTACGAGTATATTAAAATTTTCAAAACACATATCCAGCTTTCTTTCCAAGGTAGCCATCTGAGTTTGAACTACACCAGTTGTGCTCGCTTCATATATGCCTGTCCATTGAGTCCTTGTCTCCCTATGGATGTGAATTTTTAGGAGTTCTCACTTAAAGTCTCAAAGAATTCTATGGCTTCCTCACTATTTTTCTCCATTAACACTCCGCCACATGTTGAATCTACAGGACTTTTGTTAGGATCATTTAAGCCTTTGTAAAAAGCTTGTACCTGATCATCTTGAGATAGATTGTGGTGTGGGCATTTGAAAAGTAGCTCGTTAAAGTGCTCCCATGCTTCCAGGAAAAGGTCTCCATCTTTTTGTTGGAAGCTCTAAATCTCCCTCCTCGATTTCCTTCTCTTTTGGGTTGGAAATAACTTTTTTAAGAACTTTGTGGCCAACTCCTCCCAATTGTCAATAAAACCTATAGCCAAAGAATTTAACCATAGCTTTGCATTATCTTTTAAGGAAAAAAGAAAGAGAATTAACCTGATTCCTTCTGCGGTTAAGCCATGGATATTCTGTGTTTTGCATATATGGGTCCTCTGTAGGTGTGCCTCTATAGTGTGGAACCATATTGAGTAGATGAGGAGATAAATTGTAATTGCTTCGCACAATGGGCTGGAAATCAATGCATGATGGCTGGTTGAGGTTTTGGGAATGAAGGAACTTTTCATAGGTCTTCGTACCAGTGGTGGATTCTCAACATGTTCGTTTTCCATCTTTTTCTCAACTTTGAATTCTTCTTCTACTTCGGAGTTGTCACTTTCCCTTTGTTGAATGGTCCGTTCAATTTCTGGAGCCTATGGAATAATGGCTAAATTCTGAGATTGACGATCCTGCATGAAAAAGAAAACAATCAGTTTATGAAATTGCAGTAGCTTCAGTGCTGCTGTCGGGATGTGCACTCGATCGCACTGGCTTGTGCTCTCGATCGCAGTGGTGTGCTCGATCCCTCTGGATTGGGCGCTCGATCACACTGCTACAGAGCCGAAACATAATAGAAATCATAGCAGCTTTAGTGTTGTTGTTTGAATGTGCACTCGATCGCACTACTGCATAACAGAAACTGAACGAAAACCAGAAAGCATGAACACATTAGGATTAAAAAAAAAAAACAATTAAAATTTAAACAGAATTAGCTAAAAACTTAAGGAAAAACTTCTAAACAAAATTCAACACAATCCCCGGCAACGGGGCCAAAAACTTGTTGTGCAAATATCCACCTAAATAATAGACGAATAAATGTACGTTTTACTCGCTAGTGCACAAGATCAAAATGATAGTATAGAAAGCAAGTATAAGATCATTTCCATGAGGATTGCTATAAATTATGCTTAAAAGAATTGCCTAAATAAATAACTGAATAAAACAAGATAAAATATTGAGTTGAAATAATAAGAATGAAAGGGTAGGGTTTTGATATCCACTGCTAATCATACTCGAATAAAATAAACAATATGCCAATGCTACAACCATATCAAGATACCCAATGTTTGCCAACCTAAGAGAATGGTATCTACTCCTTAAGCTATTTATCTCCATAAGCAACAAATCAGGCATGATATCTACTCTAATTCTTTTCTCTCTCAAAGGATTTAACATGGTATCTACTAAGTTGTCTTCAAGAAAGCATAAATCTATGGAGATCGGTGATAAGTGCCGAATGTTGCACATTCAAGCCCCTTAACTTGCATATGTTAATTCCTTAGTGTTGTTATTTGTTTGATTTTGTTTTGTTTTTGTGTTTCAGGGCTTTAAATGGAAGATGCAAGAATTCCATTGAAAATTGGGACAAAAGCACATTTTGGGGAGCATCTTGAAGGCCTAGGATCGAGCACATAGCATCTTGTGCGCTCGAGCACCCCAACACCTATGCTTGAGCATACCGGTGCTCGAGCACATATCAGCCTAAGCTCGAGCGCACATGCGCTCAAGCGCACGTCCCTTGGGCTCGAGCGCACACGGCTTCTAGAATGCGCTAACAATCCTTTCACAGCTTGGATTAGGTTTTCAATCTCCCACTTGAACTGGGAGACTAACCTATGTTTTTCTTAGGGTTTCTAAGGTTTTTAGGGTTCTCATAATCCCTATAAATAGGCCTTTAAACATAGAAGAAAGAAGAACCACTGCCTAGAGCAAAAATTCTGCAAATAGTTCTTGAATGCTTAGCGGAGTTATGAGCGGCTAAATCCTATCCGAGCACAATGGTTCGATTGTATTTTAATTTATAGATTTTCAGTTTATGCATGTTGATTGTATAACTATGAGAATTGCTACTATTTGATATTGTTCTTGATGTTTAAATGCAATTGTTCTTAAATTCCAAAATTAATATTAGTAAAATTATTATCTTGTCTTAGAAAGTATTTTACTTTTATTGAACTCAAATCATTCTTATTTTCTTGATTATGGGGATGATGATTATACAATGGTTTTTATTGACATATGATCTAGAGGGTTAGATAGGCCATACCTAGTAAAGACAGGTCGTGCCGCATTTTAGTGTTTAGGTGGATGATCCGTGCCAACCAAAAGATGGGTTATACTTGATTATATGTATCCTATTAAAAAATTAGATAATGCATACCTACGGAAGATGGGTTGTACTGCATCTTAATGGTTAGGTGGATAATCCGTGCCAACCAAAGATGGGTTATACTTATTCTTTAATAAGGTATTTTCTGGTTTATTTATAACATGCATAGAATGAATCTCTTGATTAAGTATGATTAACCATTGTTGTGTGGATAGAGGTGTGTGACAAATACTACCTAAATTAATAGATAATTTTTGCTACGTTTTAACTCGCAAGTGCATAGGATCAAAATAGTAGTATATGGTGCAAGTACAGATCGTTCCTACGGGGATTTTTTATTTTGCTTAGAATTTATTAAAATATCAACTTTGCCAGGAAATTGATACTATGAAAAAGGAATAAAGATAAATGAAAATGTAAGGCTTTGATATCCACCACTAATCATGCTCAATAATATCACAATATGCCAATGTTCCAATCATATTATGAATACCTAATGTTTGCCAACCTAAGGGTATGGGTATCTACTCCTTAAGCTATTGATCTACCTAAGCAACAAATTAGGCGTGGGTGTCTATTCTAATTCTTTTCTTTCTTAGAGGATTTAGCATGGGTGTCTACTACGTTATTCTTTAAGAAAGCATAAATCTGTGAAAATCGACAAACACATGAAAATTAGGGCATGAGTGTCTACTCCCAGTTTTCTATGTTGATTAACCCAAGAACCCATGAGGAATTCTTTTGTTACTCTATTAGGCCCAGGACTTGATCATCCAAATTGACTTAAATAACTTATCCATACCACATGCATATAATAGCCAGTCACACATTTATGAGGAATTCAATAAAACAGGAATTAATCAAGTTAAGCATCACAATATGATTATCACAAAGGTGGCAATATTGAAATATTAAATAAACATAATTAGGGCTTCAATCTGGTCCTACTAAAGTAATTAGTTACACATAATTAAAATAAAACTAAAAAGTAAAGGGAAAAAAAGAAAAAAAAAAACGACTCCTTGAAGTAGCCTCCCATTCCTCTCCCCAAGAGTTGTGTATGGAATTGTGTCTCCTAAATTGTGTATTAAATTGTGAGGCTTAGAGTTCTATTTATAGGGCTTAAGAGAGTCCTAGAAGCCCTAGTAATCCTAGGAAATTCGGAGTCCAGCCTCCTAGTCCAATTAGGAAGTGATCCTAGTACGAATCGAAATAGGATTCGTCCAGATTTGTGTTCTTTTATTTCGGGATGCTTTTGGCATAGCAGAAGTCCGATTTAGGAAAATTATATTTCACAATGATTTGTAGAAGTTTGAGTTAGCATTCCAATGCCACTGGCATCACCTCAATCGGATACTTGAGCTGAAAGTCATGGTCAAAATACCAAGATATGTGCAGAATCCAAATTTGAATCCAATCCGATTTTGACTCCAATTAGAGAAATTCCGATTTAATCATTTCCTTTATTTGATTAAACTTAACCACATCATATAGGTCCTCTATTATGATTGGTTAAGCTTAACTATATCTTCTAGCTCTTCCCAATTTGCCCTTTAAGCTTGGAACTTTTCCAAAAACGCTTTCTTTTCTTCCATGACTTACAAAAATACAGAAAACACAAAAAGAAAATAAAATAGCACAACATAACAAGACTAAGAAATTAACAAGTGTGAATTAAGGGCTAAAATATGAATATTTTGCCACTTAACAATGATGTCTCAATTGTCCATTTTTGAGTGATTTGATTCTGGATTTCCTTTTGATTGTGATGATGGTGCTTGTTGTTTTAAGTTTGCTCATGAATAAGAACCATGGTTTGTATGAAATGTCATTCTTGTTAACAACATAACGCTTCAATGTTTGAGTGTATCATTCCTGTTAAACCCTCACGAGACTTCACTCGTCCACTAGTCTAGTGACCCAAATAATTAACTAAGCATAGGTAACTAAGTTAGAAGATTAATTTGGACTTTGGGTCACTAGCATTAGCCAGAAGGGCATTTTGGGGAAATTGGACTTCTGGACTGAACATACGCTAGGGTTGGCGGACGTACGCTCTTGTCTTTTAGTGTGGACGTAGGCTATGGTTGGCGAACGTACGCTCTTGTCTTTTAGTGCAGACATATGCGGGGGACCACCAGACATACGCTGACAAATAGTACGCCGTACTCTGTGAATAGTACACAGACGTACGCTCAATAGTACGAGGAACTCCACTACTTTTTGGATTGACCGATGGTTAATACCCGTACGTACGAAGCAGCCTTTGGACCGCTAGTGAAAAGTACGTGAAAGTACGCCCCTAGGTGTTGTGCAAAAATATACATAAATTAATTGGTAAATAATTGTACGTTTTTCCTGCAAGTGTACAAGGGCAACAGAGTAATATATGGTGCAAGTACAGGATCATTCCCACGAGGATTGCTGAATTTATATTTAAAAATAAATTCCTTAAGCAAAAGTAAACTAAGATTGATTATTGATGAGATGATAATAAAGGGTAGGGCTTTGATATCCACCACTAATTATGCTCAATTAATATAACAATATGCCAATGCTTTGATCAAGTTATGCATATTTAATATTTGCCAACCTAAGGGTTAAACTCTAACGCCTTAAGCTATTGACTTCCCTAAGCAACGAATTAGCCACTTGGTCCATGCTCTAATTCTTTTCTTTCCTAAAGGATTTAGTATATCTATACGAAGTTGTTCTTTAGAAAAGCATATGTTCTATGGAAATCGACAAACACACAAGGCCTAGGGCATGGACACATACTCCTAGTTCCCTATGTTGATTAACCCAAGAATCGCAGTCTGGATTCTTTTGTTACTTAAGTTAAACCCAGGACTCGGCCATCCAAATTAATCTAACTAACAAGTCCATACCACATGCACATGTTGATCAGGCATACACATATGAGGAATTCATGCAAGCAGGTATTAATCAAGTTAAATAGCACAACATGATCATCACAAGGCGCCAATATTGAAATGTTAATTTAACATAACTAGGGCTTCAATCTAGCCCTACTAAATAAATTAGCTACACATAGAGTTGATGTTAAACATCTTCATAAAATAAAAGAAAAGAAAAGAAAGAATAAACCCGAGATTTGACTTGAGAGCTCCTATTCTTCTCCCTTCTCCAAGCCTTCCTATTCTAAAGGCTTAGGAGTCTATTTATAGGCTTTAGAAGTCCTTGGAAAAGTAGTAAACCCTAGGGTTTTCGCAGGGTTTCAGTCCTATTACAATTTAGAGTTTGAAAAACCCTAATATGGAAATAGGGACATTGTAGCCGCCACTTGGAATGCCTCCTGGGCATGGGTGCGCTCGATCGCACGTCTGCGATCGATGCCTCTTTTGCCTGCGCTCGATCGCTCCTGGCCTGTCTCGTGCAGCATCTCCTCTGGTATTGCGCTTGATCGCAGGTACCCTGCGATTGATCGTAGTACCAGGTAGCTCCAATTTTCCCATATTCTCTTTTTGAGCCCAAATCACCCAGTTTTACTTCACTTTCTTCCAAAAGCCTATAAAAACATCAAAAACACAAAAAGGAAGTAAAATGACCTAATTAACCAAAACCAAAGGATTAAAACATGTAAGATAAGGGTTGAAAATATGAATATTTTAGCGCTTATCACTAGGACCGGACATACGCTCCTTTTGTCACCTATAAATACCCCCTCACATCCTCACCATTTCACAGCCATTCTGCCCCTAAACCCTCTGGAGACCTTGTGTGAGTGTCTTTTGTGAGTTGTGAGTGTTCTTGGAGGAGAATGAGAGATTTCTTGGAGGTTTTGCTTCAAGTAGGTAATCTTCTAAGGTTAGCTAGTCGTTATGCTGTTTAAGTGCTTTTCCATAGTTAACTTAGTTGGTAGTTTGTAGCTTCTAGTTATGTCGTTGCCCTTAATCTTGATGGTTTAATAGTTTATCTTGATTTAGCGTTTAATTCTTGTTGGGAACATTTTCTTTTGCATGGAGGTGTTGTTTTGAGATAGGTAGTCTTAGAAGGCTTTTGGTAACCTTAGAAATTAGTTCGGGAGGATAGGAGGATGGTTGAACCAAATTAGGTTCTACATGAAACTCTCTGAGTAGACGTACGGCCTCAAGCCCGGACGTACAATCCGAAGTACTCAGCGGACGTATAGCCATGAGCCCAGACGTACAGTCCGAAGTATTTCAGCAGACGTACGGTCACAAGTGTTCCAGAGAATGCCACTTTGGCCAGTCATCTTATAGCCTCTGTTTTCATGTCATAGGTTTGTTTTTGTTGGATTTAGAACTAATGATAGGTCTTTTCTCAGTATTTAAGGTTATGGAGCCTCAAGGGAATTTTATGGAGGAGCCTTACAACTCAGGTGAGTGTAAACTCACATGGATGCTTGTTGTTACTTTTCCTGCATTGCACGTCTATTTTATATATATCAAATATGCATATTTTGCAACCCTCATGAAATACATTTTGGAACTACTGTGAACTCTCTTTTGCAAAAACTTGTGTTGATTAATAGGATAACAATGAGGCTTGTAAAACTATGCATGTAAAAAATTGATAAGATTAATTGCATCGTATGACATGCTACACCGGTACATACAGGATAACGGCCTATGGGCTTACTATACAGGTTAAATTTATGGTCATGTGTGTGTGAGGGGGCTTCGGATCCAATAGTTTCATGACCAAGACACAGCCTGTTAACTAGTACTTTTAAGTTATGTTGTAGACTTAGTGCTTTTATGCATGCTTGCATAGTGAGGAGTATAGATCCCTTGTAACGATCATGTGTATAGTGTGATTTTCGCTACTTTGATGTTCCTTGGTAGATGCTCTGGTTGTAATGGTTAATGTTTATAGAATCTAATTGTTTTCATTGTTTAGCATCCTCTGTCTTTTTGAGGAGTAGAGGTCTCTGAGTCTTGTTTGGAGTGGAATAAGGCTGGGAGACGAACCATGGAGTTAATTATCAGTTAATTAATTTACAGGGCGTTACAACTAGGGATGCCTAGGGGTTTAAAGGGCTTATTGCATATGCTAAATACAATTGTTTTTCCCATGATAGAGGACTTATGTTTATTACTTTCATTCTATTTTTCATTTTGTTTTGCTAAAGGACTAGCAAAAGGTAAGTTTGGGGGTGTTTGATCTGTGTCAAATATTGCATATTTGGACCCCTTAATTTCATTTGTTAATCCTTTAGCTGTGTTATAATCTGATGTTCTGGGTTAGTTTTGTGTTTTTAGTGTTTTGTAGGTTGTTAAGGAAAAACTGCGGGTTTTATGTGAAAGTTGCATACTTTGGAGAAAAGCTACTCACGGACATGGGATCAAGAGAAAGTCTCTACGCTCCAGCGCATCTACGCTCAAGCCTAGCATAGGCGCGATTGAGTGCAGCCACGCCCAAGTCAAGCCCCAACGCGTAAGCCTGTCTGCGCGATAGGTGGAATATGTTTGCTCGAGTGTGCTCGAGCGCAGAAAGTGTGCGATCGGGCGCACTTGTCTAACTTGGCACCGTTTTTTACTCTAATTCCTTTGTAAACCCTAGTTTTTAAGCCTGTAAAGAGAAGAATATCATATTAGTTTAGGGAGGCTACGAATTACGAAATTTCAAAGGAGAAAGAAGAGAGTTTTAAGGTTTCCTAGCTTTTGGATCTCAAATTTGTGATTTTATATTTGTGAGTACTCAATTTTTGTCATGAATTCCATTAATCTTGTTTTGTCTTTCAATACCATGAGAGAGGCTAAACCCTCAACTAAGGTTGAGGATGAATCATCACTTATGATTAGCAAAGTTGTTTCATGTATGTAATATTTTCCAATTTAATGATTTGTTTTCCATATTTTTTTACTTCAAATCAATTGTGTTGAATGATTCTTTGATATCTTTTGTAATTCAAGGATACATTTGATGATTTGAGATAATTCAATACAATTGATTGTTTGGTTTTCTTTGTTAAAAATTGGATTTTCCTTGTGATTTATTCTCTAGATACAATTGACATTTTGATAAATATTGGATATCTTCTTGTGATTTACGAATACAGTTGATGATTTAATTGATATTGGATTTCTTTTGTGATTTGGGTGATGAATGGATACATGGGATATTTTGATTAATTCTTTGAAGCAAAAGTAAAACATACCTAAGATTTATTTGTGAGAACTTTGGGAAATATTATAGATCATGGAACTATGTTGAAATGAATTTGTGAGTGTAGATTCCGAAACCCTACTGCTTCGTCAATAGATTACTTTCACTTTAAGTCGTTCATGCTTTTGATTTTTTGTTCACACAACAATCTCTCAAATTTTGGAAATAGACTAGGGTTTAATTGATTTAGATTTATATTTGCTTTCAAGAACACAATTCCCTGTGGGATCGACCTCGCACTTGCAAACCCTTTTTCTACAAACAATTCGTGCACTTGCGAGTATTAAAATTTTCACAACAGGCATGGAGGCTAGGGTTTTGACCTAGCTATCCATGCATAGTCCTAGTATGACTAGGACTTCTTGATAAGCGTCGAATGTTGCACATTCAAGCCCCTTTATTTGCATATGTTAATTCCTTAGCGTTGTTATTTGTTTGATTTTGTTTTGTTTTTTTTGTTTTCAGGTTATAAATAAAGATGCAATTAATTTCATTGATTTTGGGCTTAAAAGTACACTTTGAGAAGACCTAGAAGATATGATTCAACTTAGCCAATCATAACAGAGGACCTATATGTTGTGGTTAAGTTTAATCAAGGAAAATTATATATAAACTCCTTAGGTCAACACGCTTTTATTAAAAACTTCCTAAGTGTTTTTTTTTTCGGAAATTGACTCCCTGGGTCAATCGAAACTACAATAAACTCCCTACTATCAAAAATTTTTAACAGTCGTTAGTGCTACTCAAAACTCCCCGTTTTACCTCATTAAAATATTAATTTTTTATTAATTTAATTTTAAAAATTAAATCTTTTTAAAAAAAAAATGAAGGGTGGCCACGGGTGGTGGTGCCACCCCTGGCCACCCCCCGCAACCCCTATGGGGTGGTGTGCCCACCCCTGGGGTGGCTTGCGGCCACCCCCAGGTGGTTTTCGATGGCTGTGACCTCCTGCTCACCGTAGGGTGACCATGGCCCTTATGGGGGGTTGGTGTGGCCCATAAGCCACCCCAAAACCACACAAGGTGGCATGATAAACCACCCCATAGGGTTTACAGGGGAGGTGTACGACGTACCTGTACCCACTCAATTTTTTTTTTTTTAATTTTAAGATTTAATTTTTTAAATTAAATTAATATTTTAATCAGATAAAACGGAGAGTTTTGAGTTGCCCTAACGGGTGTTAAAAAAATTGACAGTAGGGAGTTTATTGTAGTTTCCAATTGACCCAAGGACTAAATTTTCAAAAAACGAAACACCTAGGGAGTTTTTAATAAAAGTGCGTTGACCAAAAGGGTTTATATATAATTTCCCTTTAATCAAATAAAGAAAATAATTAATTCGGAATTTCTCAAATTAGAGTCAAAATCGGATTGGATTCAAATTTGAATTTTGCATATGTCTCAGTATTTTGGCCATAACTTTCAGTTCAAATATCCGATTGAGGTGATTCAAGCGGAATTGGAAAGAAAACTCAAATTACTACAAATCATTATGAAATAGCATTTTTCTAATTCAGAGCATCGCAATGCCAAAATCGCCCCGCAAAATAGGAACGCAATTCTGGGGGAATCCTATTCCGATTTGGACTTAGGTTTTCTTTATCCTAATTGGACTTGGACTTAAATCTCCAAAATTTTTAGGATTACTAGGGCTGCTAGGAATCTCCTAAGCCCTATAAATAGGCCTCTAAGCGTTGAGAAAAAGGACACACCACTTTCTAGAGTAAAAATTCAGTAAAATTGTCTATAGAGCTTAGAAGATCATGAGCGGTTAAACCTCTTCGTGGGGTCTTTGATGTAACTCTATGCAAGCACAATTGTTTAATTGTATTTAATTTCTAGATTTTCAATTTATGCATGTTGATTGTATAACTATGAGAATTGCTACCTTTTGATTTTGTTCTTAATTATTAAATGCGATTGTTCTTAAATTCCAAAATCACTATTTGTGAAATTCTTCTCTTATCTTAGAAAGTATTTTACTTTTATTGATCTCAAATCATTCTTGTTTTCTGTGATTATGAGAATGATGGTTGTACAATAAGTTTAATTGACATATGATTAATAAGATTTAATAGGCCATGCCTAGGGAGAACGGATTGTACTATACCCTAGTTTAGTGTAATTTAGGTAGACAATCCGTGCCAGCCAAAGATGGGTTACACTTATTCATTGATTGTATGTATCTTGTTCAATAATTTGATAATTTATAACTAGGGAAGACGGGTCGTACCGCATCTTAGTGGTTAGGTTAACGATCTGTGCCAACCGAAGATAAATTATGCTTATTCTTTAGTAAGATAGTTTCTTGTTTATTTATAACATGCATAGAATGAATTTCTGGGATTAATTATGATTAGCCATTGTTGTGCGGATAGAGGTGAAGTCAATACCCTACACTCTCTCTTATTTTAAATCTCTTTTATTTCATGCACTTTAGTTTTAAAGAAAATCAAATCAATTCTCTTTTTAATTAAGTTAATTTTGATCTTTCGAATTGGATAACAAAACCCCTGCAGTCCTTGAGGTTCACACCCTCTCTATAGCCTTATCCTACAAAGATTCGTCCTATTGCGAGTGGTTATTTTTATAATTGATATTTTTGGTCACAAAAATGCCACATCAATTTTTGGCGCCGTTGCCGGCAACTGCTTAACGGTTTTATTGTCAAATTTTAAGGATTAATTTTAGTTTAGTAATCTAATTTCCTGTTTTCCGTTGCTAACTTTAATTATGTTTTTGTGTTTTATTTTTATTTTTATTTTTATTTTTGTTTAGAATTCTCAAACAGGTCCGTAGCTGCCCATCTTTGTGACTACGATCGAGCGTAGCTCGTGTGTGATCGAGCGCACGTACGCACTCCACCTTCTGCACTCGATCCCTCCACGCTTACGCTCGCACCCATCGACGGTAGTACACTCGAGCATACCCTGCCGTGCGATCGAGCGCTTTAGCAGCAATCAGCATCCAAATTTTCAGCGCACCTAAGGGCCGTTTGTGAGTTTTTATTTTTATTTTTTTGTTGTTATTTTATGTTAATTATATTAGTTTAGTTCATGTGGGGAGGCATTCCAACACCCCATGGACCATGTTCATATTGCTATAGTCCTTATCATCATGTTAGAGATTGTCCTACAGCAGGACAATTTTCTAATTATTCTTATGAGCATATGAACAGATTGTTCTCTAGACCGGGGAATGACCTTTATTCTGATCCCTATAACCCAGCATGGAGCAACCAGTCTAATCTCTCGTGGCAAGCTCAAGCTCCTGGAAATTATGCTTCACAATTTCATGAAGTGTACCATCAACCATATCCGCAGTTCAATGAAAAATCATATTCCCCTCAATATCAAGCAACTCCACTGCAGAAATACCAAACTGAACCACCTCCTCTGATGGGTCCTGACTGTCAAGAAAAAATGTCAACTTCTCAGGAAATTTTTTTAGAAAAGATGTCAAAACTTGTGAGCGAGGTGAGTCAGGCTATTCAGGAGATGGTGAACTCTCAATCCATTGCCAAGATAGAAGCTCATGACGAGGAGCCATCACCCATCTATTGGCCTCCACAACAACAATACGAAGAGGAGCCTTCTTCAATCTACTCGCCTCCACAACAACAATACCAAGAGGAGCCACCTCCTCTCTCAGATGCTGACTTTCAAAATAAAGTGTTGAAGGCTATTAGCGAAATGAAGGAAGCTAATCAGATTATGGAGTCGCAACAAGAACTTTATACTCCTCAATTCTTCGTCAAGATAGACGCCAAGATGGAAGCTCATGTTGAACAAATCATCAACCACCTCAATAGGATGGAAGAAGAAGAGTTTCAAAGTCATCCGATGGCCAATCCTGATGGACACTACATGGAGGAAGAAAGTACTTCTTGTCATGAGCAAGTTATCACCACACTGAGGAGTGGAGAGGTGGTCGAAAACCACATGGAAGAAAGGAAGGAGGAGCAAATTGAGGTCCCATAGGATCTACATCGGGAAAAAAGCAAGGAAGCAAGCACTGAGGCTTCTTCACCACCAACTCTTATTCCCAAGATGCCATATGAGCCCCAAGCCCCTGTTCCAGGTAATCTGAAATCTTCATTTTTAGGGACAGATGACACTATCCCGGTCATAATTTCTTATGACTTACCAAGAGGCTAGGAGGGTAGTCAGTTATTTCTTATGACGAGCAAAAAGAGACAATCGAGGTAGAAAAACTCTCCAAGTATTCTCCCCATTTTATTCCAATTCATGATTCCTTTACGGATGAGAAATTGTTTGGGAATACTCAGAAGGCTCTACCTCGATATGCTGACATTTGGAATTACCTATTTGTGGGTAAAATTTATTCTCTTTGGTCAAAGAGAAGAAAAGATTGGTGCTTCAAATTTAAACTTAAGGGTCAGAGAACACTGCGTGCATCAAGGATGTGGATTCCGTTGACTTGGCGGATTCCATATATTTTGACTAGATGAGTCAGTTTCATAGGATCGAGTGCAGGTTCTGTGCGCTTGACTCCTCACTCCACCATGGTACATGATCTCCATCCAGGCTTATTTTATCCATTGTTGCTTCATTGTTTGATTATATTTTTACAACAATGTATGCACTTGATTGGTATTTGGTTGGAGTATCACTTTTTTTTTAGGGACATGTGTATGCAAGTTTGGGGGTATGATATGCCCCCATCTGCTCATTTAGGTATTCCTATACTCTTGATCTTATTCTTTAGTTCCATACATACATTGAGGACAATGTATGGTTCAAGTTTGGGGGTATGGAAAAATAAAACATGGTCCATTTTTGTTGTTATGTCATTCTTAAGCATATGATTGAGCTTTGATTCTGGTTTAAATTTCATTGATAGGCTTAAAGTTATGAACACATGATCATATGACTTAGGAATTTTGAGTCTTGTTACTTACTTTTGGCAACATGAGATGCTTCTTGTTTCATGTTAAATCTATCTTGAGCACACTAGCACATGTCTGTGAGGTATGAATTTTGAGACCAATTATGTTTATTTTTAATATCTTTAATTCTGTTGGGTGACATATTGGGTAAATAACTTTGGCATGCTATAAAACAAAATAAATAAATAAATAAACAAAAAAATAAAAAAATAATAATAAAAAAAATCAAGTTTGAATTTTTCGCTGAGTAACCGGACCTCTTGCCTCATTAAGCAGTGAGTGTTCGCATCAAAAAGTAAAATTTTTGGGTTGATTAATAAAATGGCTAGCTTAGCTTCGTAGCCTTTTTGACTCGAGTTAGTAAGTCCTTAGGAGTGTCTTTAGAGACATTGGCCTAACACTCGAGACATGGGTCAACTAGAAAGCTTAAGAGAGTTAAGTATTGCAAAGCCTACACAAAAAAAAATAAAAAATAAAAAAATAAAATAAAATTTTTTTAAAAAAAAATTATGCCTTGGTTGTTTCATTTGATATGAAGTCCAATGAATTCTGAGATGTTGATTCATTCATATTGAAACTATTTTGAAGCCACATGATTATGTGTTAGTTCACTTTGCACTAATTGAAATTTGTGTATCTCAATCTGCCATTTGTAAGTGATTTGACTTGTAAATTCCTTGGAATTTTGAAGATGAAGTTTATAATTTTAAGCTTGCTAATGAATAAGAACCATTATTTTTGTGATGCTTTATCCTTTTGAATAATATAATGATGACAATGTTTGTGGGTATCATTCTTGGAAAACCCTCACGAGACTTCACTCGTCCTCTAGGGAATGCCTAGGGGTTTAAAAGACTTATTGCATACGCTAAATGCAATCGTACATCCTACGAAAGATGGACTTATCTTTTTGTTTTTCAGTTTATTTTTAGTTTTGTATTGTTAAGGGACTAACAATATGTAAGTTTGGGGGTATGAAAAGTGCCGAATGTTGCACATTCAAGCCCTTTTATTTGCATATGTTAATTCCTTAGCGTTGTTATTTGTTTGATTTTGTTTTGTTTTTATTGTTTTCAAGTTATAAATAAAGATGCAATTAATTCAATTGATTTTGGGCTTAAAAGCACACTTTGAGAAGACCTAGAAAATATGATTCAGCTTAGCCAATCATAACAGAGGACCTATATGTTGTGGTTAAGTTTAATCAAATAAAGAAAATGATTAATTCGGACTTTCTCAAATTGGAGTCAAAATCGGATTGGATTCAAATTTGGATTCTGCATATGTCTCGGTATTTTCGCCATAACTTTCAGGTCAAATATCCGATTGAAGTCATTCAAGTGGTATTGGAAAGCTAACTCAAATTTCTACAAATAATTGTGAAATAGCATTTTCCTAATTCGGAGCGCTACAATGCCAAAATTGCTCCGTAAGATAGGAACGCAATTTTGGGCGAATCCTATTCCGATTTGGACTTAGGTTTTCTTTATCCCAATTGGACTTGGACTTAAATCTCTGAAATTTTTAGGATTACTAGGGCTGCTAGGAATCTCCTAATCCCTATAAATAGGCCTCTAAGCATTGAGAAAAATGGCACACCGCTTTCTAGAGTAAAAATTCAGTAAAATTGTTTGTGGAGCTTAGAAGATCATGAGCGGCTAAACCCCTTCGTGGGGTGTTGATGCAACCCTATCCAAACACAATTATTTGATTGTATTTAATTTCTAGGTTTTCAATTTATGCATGTTGATTGTATAACTATGAGAATTGCTACCTTTTGATTCTGTTCTTAATTATTAAATGCAATTGTTCTTAAATTTCAAAATTAATATTTGTGAAATTCTTCTCTTGTCTTAGAAAGTATTTTACTTTTATTGATCTCAAATCATTCTTGTTTTCTGTGATTATGAGAATGATGGTTATACAAGGGGTTTAATTGACATATGATCAATAGGATTTGATAAGCCATGCCTAGGGAAGACGGATTGTACTACACCCTAGTTTAGTATAATTTAGATAGACAATCCGTGCCAACTGAAGATGAGTTACACTTATTCATTGATTGTATGTATCCTGTTAAAAAATTTGATAATTTAGATAGACAATCCGTGCCAACTGAAGATGAGTTACACTTATTCATTGATTGTATGTATCCTGTTAAAAAATTTGATAATTTATACCTA
>NC_081548.1:11734664-11763297 GCF_901000735.1 Corylus avellana | reverse complement strand
TTTAAGGATTAATTTTAGTTTAGTAATCTAATTTCCTGTTTTCCGTTGCTAACTTTAATTATGTTTTTGTGTTTTATTTTTATTTTTATTTTTATTTTTGTTTAGAATTCTCAAACAGGTCCGTAGCTGCCCATCTTTGTGACTACGATCGAGCGTAGCTCGTGTGTGATCGAGCGCACGTACGCACTCCACCTTCTGCACTCGATCCCTCCACGCTTACGCTCGCACCCATCGACGGTAGTACACTCGAGCATACCCTGCCGTGCGATCGAGCGCTTTAGCAGCAATCAGCATCCAAATTTTCAGCGCACCTAAGGGCCGTTTGTGAGTTTTTATTTTTATTTTTTTGTTGTTATTTTATGTTAATTATATTAGTTTAGTTCATGTGGGGAGGCATTCCAACACCCCATGGACCATGTTCATATTGCTATAGTCCTTATCATCATGTTAGAGATTGTCCTACAGCAGGACAATTTTCTAATTATTCTTATGAGCATATGAACAGATTGTTCTCTAGACCGGGGAATGACCTTTATTCTGATCCCTATAACCCAGCATGGAGCAACCAGTCTAATCTCTCGTGGCAAGCTCAAGCTCCTGGAAATTATGCTTCACAATTTCATGAAGTGTACCATCAACCATATCCGCAGTTCAATGAAAAATCATATTCCCCTCAATATCAAGCAACTCCACTGCAGAAATACCAAACTGAACCACCTCCTCTGATGGGTCCTGACTGTCAAGAAAAAATGTCAACTTCTCAGGAAATTTTTTTAGAAAAGATGTCAAAACTTGTGAGCGAGGTGAGTCAGGCTATTCAGGAGATGGTGAACTCTCAATCCATTGCCAAGATAGAAGCTCATGACGAGGAGCCATCACCCATCTATTGGCCTCCACAACAACAATACGAAGAGGAGCCTTCTTCAATCTACTCGCCTCCACAACAACAATACCAAGAGGAGCCACCTCCTCTCTCAGATGCTGACTTTCAAAATAAAGTGTTGAAGGCTATTAGCGAAATGAAGGAAGCTAATCAGATTATGGAGTCGCAACAAGAACTTTATACTCCTCAATTCTTCGTCAAGATAGACGCCAAGATGGAAGCTCATGTTGAACAAATCATCAACCACCTCAATAGGATGGAAGAAGAAGAGTTTCAAAGTCATCCGATGGCCAATCCTGATGGACACTACATGGAGGAAGAAAGTACTTCTTGTCATGAGCAAGTTATCACCACACTGAGGAGTGGAGAGGTGGTCGAAAACCACATGGAAGAAAGGAAGGAGGAGCAAATTGAGGTCCCATAGGATCTACATCGGGAAAAAAGCAAGGAAGCAAGCACTGAGGCTTCTTCACCACCAACTCTTATTCCCAAGATGCCATATGAGCCCCAAGCCCCTGTTCCAGGTAATCTGAAATCTTCATTTTTAGGGACAGATGACACTATCCCGGTCATAATTTCTTATGACTTACCAAGAGGCTAGGAGGGTAGTCAGTTATTTCTTATGACGAGCAAAAAGAGACAATCGAGGTAGAAAAACTCTCCAAGTATTCTCCCCATTTTATTCCAATTCATGATTCCTTTACGGATGAGAAATTGTTTGGGAATACTCAGAAGGCTCTACCTCGATATGCTGACATTTGGAATTACCTATTTGTGGGTAAAATTTATTCTCTTTGGTCAAAGAGAAGAAAAGATTGGTGCTTCAAATTTAAACTTAAGGGTCAGAGAACACTGCGTGCATCAAGGATGTGGATTCCGTTGACTTGGCGGATTCCATATATTTTGACTAGATGAGTCAGTTTCATAGGATCGAGTGCAGGTTCTGTGCGCTTGACTCCTCACTCCACCATGGTACATGATCTCCATCCAGGCTTATTTTATCCATTGTTGCTTCATTGTTTGATTATATTTTTACAACAATGTATGCACTTGATTGGTATTTGGTTGGAGTATCACTTTTTTTTTAGGGACATGTGTATGCAAGTTTGGGGGTATGATATGCCCCCATCTGCTCATTTAGGTATTCCTATACTCTTGATCTTATTCTTTAGTTCCATACATACATTGAGGACAATGTATGGTTCAAGTTTGGGGGTATGGAAAAATAAAACATGGTCCATTTTTGTTGTTATGTCATTCTTAAGCATATGATTGAGCTTTGATTCTGGTTTAAATTTCATTGATAGGCTTAAAGTTATGAACACATGATCATATGACTTAGGAATTTTGAGTCTTGTTACTTACTTTTGGCAACATGAGATGCTTCTTGTTTCATGTTAAATCTATCTTGAGCACACTAGCACATGTCTGTGAGGTATGAATTTTGAGACCAATTATGTTTATTTTTAATATCTTTAATTCTGTTGGGTGACATATTGGGTAAATAACTTTGGCATGCTATAAAACAAAATAAATAAATAAATAAACAAAAAAATAAAAAAATAATAATAAAAAAAATCAAGTTTGAATTTTTCGCTGAGTAACCGGACCTCTTGCCTCATTAAGCAGTGAGTGTTCGCATCAAAAAGTAAAATTTTTGGGTTGATTAATAAAATGGCTAGCTTAGCTTCGTAGCCTTTTTGACTCGAGTTAGTAAGTCCTTAGGAGTGTCTTTAGAGACATTGGCCTAACACTCGAGACATGGGTCAACTAGAAAGCTTAAGAGAGTTAAGTATTGCAAAGCCTACACAAAAAAAAATAAAAAATAAAAAAATAAAATAAAATTTTTTTAAAAAAAAATTATGCCTTGGTTGTTTCATTTGATATGAAGTCCAATGAATTCTGAGATGTTGATTCATTCATATTGAAACTATTTTGAAGCCACATGATTATGTGTTAGTTCACTTTGCACTAATTGAAATTTGTGTATCTCAATCTGCCATTTGTAAGTGATTTGACTTGTAAATTCCTTGGAATTTTGAAGATGAAGTTTATAATTTTAAGCTTGCTAATGAATAAGAACCATTATTTTTGTGATGCTTTATCCTTTTGAATAATATAATGATGACAATGTTTGTGGGTATCATTCTTGGAAAACCCTCACGAGACTTCACTCGTCCTCTAGGGAATGCCTAGGGGTTTAAAAGACTTATTGCATACGCTAAATGCAATCGTACATCCTACGAAAGATGGACTTATCTTTTTGTTTTTCAGTTTATTTTTAGTTTTGTATTGTTAAGGGACTAACAATATGTAAGTTTGGGGGTATGAAAAGTGCCGAATGTTGCACATTCAAGCCCTTTTATTTGCATATGTTAATTCCTTAGCGTTGTTATTTGTTTGATTTTGTTTTGTTTTTATTGTTTTCAAGTTATAAATAAAGATGCAATTAATTCAATTGATTTTGGGCTTAAAAGCACACTTTGAGAAGACCTAGAAAATATGATTCAGCTTAGCCAATCATAACAGAGGACCTATATGTTGTGGTTAAGTTTAATCAAATAAAGAAAATGATTAATTCGGACTTTCTCAAATTGGAGTCAAAATCGGATTGGATTCAAATTTGGATTCTGCATATGTCTCGGTATTTTCGCCATAACTTTCAGGTCAAATATCCGATTGAAGTCATTCAAGTGGTATTGGAAAGCTAACTCAAATTTCTACAAATAATTGTGAAATAGCATTTTCCTAATTCGGAGCGCTACAATGCCAAAATTGCTCCGTAAGATAGGAACGCAATTTTGGGCGAATCCTATTCCGATTTGGACTTAGGTTTTCTTTATCCCAATTGGACTTGGACTTAAATCTCTGAAATTTTTAGGATTACTAGGGCTGCTAGGAATCTCCTAATCCCTATAAATAGGCCTCTAAGCATTGAGAAAAATGGCACACCGCTTTCTAGAGTAAAAATTCAGTAAAATTGTTTGTGGAGCTTAGAAGATCATGAGCGGCTAAACCCCTTCGTGGGGTGTTGATGCAACCCTATCCAAACACAATTATTTGATTGTATTTAATTTCTAGGTTTTCAATTTATGCATGTTGATTGTATAACTATGAGAATTGCTACCTTTTGATTCTGTTCTTAATTATTAAATGCAATTGTTCTTAAATTTCAAAATTAATATTTGTGAAATTCTTCTCTTGTCTTAGAAAGTATTTTACTTTTATTGATCTCAAATCATTCTTGTTTTCTGTGATTATGAGAATGATGGTTATACAAGGGGTTTAATTGACATATGATCAATAGGATTTGATAAGCCATGCCTAGGGAAGACGGATTGTACTACACCCTAGTTTAGTATAATTTAGATAGACAATCCGTGCCAACTGAAGATGAGTTACACTTATTCATTGATTGTATGTATCCTGTTAAAAAATTTGATAATTTATACCTAGGGAAGACGGGTCGTACTGCATCTTAGTGGTTAGGTGGACGATCCGTGCCAACCGAAGATAGATTATGCTTATTCTTTAGTAAGGTAATTTCTTGTTTATTTATAATATGCATGGAATGAATTTCTGGGATTAATTATGATTAGCCATTGTTATGCGGATAGAGGTGAAGTCAATACCCTACTCTCTTTCTTATTTTAAATCTCTTTTATTTCATGCACTTTAATTTTAAAGAAAATCAAATCAATTCTTTTTTTTTTAATTAAGTTAATTTTAATCTTTCGAATTGGATAACAAAACCCCTGCAGTCCTTGAGATTTGACACACTCTCTATAGCCGTATCCTACAAAGATTCGTCCTATTGCGAGTGGTTATTTTTATAATTGATATTTTTTGTCATACATTGCTAAAATCTTAAACTTTGCTTCCCTGCTAAGCCTATAAATAAAGAAGAGTCTAGACTCTCAATCATCCCATCAAATTCTCTAGATACATAGTTTTCAGAAACACTCTGAAAATTATTAGTTCTTGTGTTAACTTATGAAGAACAAAATTTTAAAGATTTGAAGAGTCAAGTTAGAACCCACACTTTCTTGGTTATAATCAGTTATTGGTGAGAAGATCTAGAGGTCTTAGTATTTTGGAGATCAACTGTGTTCTTGGAGAAGAGGAAGAAGCAAATAGTTTTTGCCCATAGCCAAGGCGTGCCCATAAATCTTCAAGTAAGTACTCTTTGTTCTTCGTACTTGTTGAAATGACAAATGTTCTTCATAAAGTTTTCTTGGGCACGGGAATATGATTATTTCCGTTACGCAAATTTTGATTTCCATACGTATTCCCAACTCATGAGAGGTTTACTAATGTATTGTCTTCTAAATGAAATTTCAAGGTCTTCGCTATTAGCTCTTATGATTTGATTCCAAGAAATTGTTAATCTCCTAGGCTTCTGATTTGCACTGAAATAGCAAAGTTATGCTTTTAGGCTTTTAGCTACTGCATGTACTGGGACTGTCTTTGTAATTTATTTTCTCTCCATATATGTGTTTTCATTTCTTCTGTTATGTTCCATTATGTTTTCATCAATTACTCCATTTTCTGAGAAGCTGGTACATGTTTTGTTCCTTGTGTTTTCAGATGATACACGAATATAAGTCATGTGTGTGTGTGTGACAATGTGTGTTTTCATCGATTACTCCCCACTCCCTAGAAAGCCTTTCTCTATCTTTGCTCTACATCATGTTTTGTGTCAAAAGTCTGACCAGCTTCTATGCTGCTAAGCCTGCTATGCACATTGTCATGATAGTCATAGTCTCATTAATGGTCGTTCGATCTGCTCAAGCTTATGGAAAATGTAGTTTAAGGCCGGTAAGGACCATCTCGTACTAACAAAGTAACATTTGTTGTTTTGGGCTTGTAATCACTTGTTAATTTGATTTGTATGACATTTTAGTGCAAGTTTTACTTTAATATACAATTTGAACATTGTTATTTCTGTTTTAGCTCTATGATTTGGCTCCAATTATATTCATTTTACCTAGATTTGTTTTTACTGATTTGGTTTTAGAATAATCCCTAAAGAGACCATGTTAATTGCCAAGTGTCTTAATTGTTAATTGATCTGTCTAAATAAATCTTAAGTGATAAAACCCCATTGACATGTTCATCATGGTTAAAGAACTTTGATTAAACATGTAAAGGAGTAAAAACATCTAACACATTTTTTTGGCCGGATGGAGTGTGGCAATTTGCAAGTGGCAACCCAGATTGTTTTATGTTCACACTTTAAAATGTTGTAACTTGAGTTCCATTTTGCTCATTTATGTAAAATTGATCTCTTGGTTAATTTGTTTTTCTTTCATTTGTGTTGCTTTTTATTTTTGATTTTCTTATCTGTAATTCAAGGGTTTTTTTTTTTTTTCCTTTTTCTTTTTCTTTTTTACTTGTAAATGCCCCAGATTACTTATTTGATAATTTTAGAATCAAGTTTATGTATTTTTCAAATTTTTTGATAACATTTTAAAATTACAAAAATCACACTAAACGAGCCCTAGTTTGGCCGAGCTTCCCAATTAAAGCTCGCAAGGCTTCTTAAGCGAGCTTGGATCAAACAATCTGAAAAATATTGACTATAGCTCGAGCTCGAGTCAAGTGGAGCTCACTCACAAAATAAAATCAGAAAATATATTTTCTCCTTATTTATTTATTTTTAAAAGTAGGACTCAACCATAAGCACTCGCTCACAGTATAAAATCAGAGAGAAAAAAGAAAAAAGACAGAAAAAGGAATCCATCTTGTTGGGACAACTCATTCACGCAAAAGCTAGCTATAGTTATATAACTTAGCGTACAAACTACAAAGCAACGACTTGTACTCTCCATCATTCTAATTATTTCATTTGTCTTGAAAGCATTGTCTCCTCTATGCTTCCCTTCCCTACCTAACCTACCAAAAACCCTCCATTATTATTACACCATTACAGAAATGAAGCAGATGAGGGAGATGTTCACGTACAGTAGCCCTCTATGGCTCCTCCTGATAACCACCATCTGTGCCATGCCACCGCCGCCCCCGCTTCAATGCAACCAGATTGGGTGCACCCTCTACAACTCCTATGGCGCGTGGGGTGACCGGAAGGACTGCCACGTCCCAAACGTCACCTACCCTGCAACCCAAGAAGAGCTGCGCCTGGCAGTCGCCTACGCCAATCGGAATAAGCTCAAGCTCAGAGTTATCAGCAAATTTTCACACACCATACCCAAATTGGCCTGTCCCACATCGGTTTCCGACGACTCCTTCCTAATAAGCAGCGCGAAATATGATTCCCGCATCGACGTGGACACGGAGGATCTGGCCGTGACGGCCGATGCTGGGGTGGGATTGCGTGAGCTGATTGATAAAGTAGAAGAAGCCGGGTTGAGTTTGGTGGCTGCGCCGTATTGGGAGGGCGTGAGTGTTGGAGGGCTTATTAGCACTGGGGCGCATGGGAGCTCCTGGTGGGGAAACGGAGGGGCTGTTCACGATCATCTTATTGATCTCACTCTTGTTGTTCCGGCTCCGGCATCGGAAGGATACGCCAAAATAATCACATTAAAAGCAAAGGACCCACTCTTCAATGCTGCTAAACTCTCATTGGGATTGTTAGGTGTCATTTCAAAGGTAAGTAACTTCTTTATCTACTCTCATCAATTTTTTAAATTTAAAAGTATAATTGAAAAAGTGATAAAAATGAAGTGAAATTTTCCTTAATTATATATGATTTATGCATTTTATATTTTCATTTAGGTCCGACTGGTTAAATATATATTAGTAGTACATGCATTTCTGATTTGAGAAGAGAGAATGAATGAATGAACAGGTAAAGTTGTCAGTAGAAAGAGAATTCAAAAGAAGCGTAACGTATAATTTCACGAGCGATGAAGAATTTGAAGAAGAATTGATGGAGCACGCAAGGAAACACGAATTCGGAGATATAACGTGGTATCCATCAAAGCATAAAGCTGTGTACAGATATGATGACAGAGTTCCCATCAACGTCTCTGGAAATGGGGTTTACGACTTTATCGGCTTCCAGTCCACTTCCATCCTCGTCTCCAAATCAATCAGAGCAGCAGGTAATATATTTAATTCTCACAATAATATAATATTGTATAACATGAACTAGCAGTAACTTTCTTTAATTAGATTTTATTTTAATTAAATATATTAAAATAAATATTTTTTTACAATTTTAAAAAAATTATAAATTTTCAAATTACACCTATGTTATATCAAAATGCTAGCAATAAAATTGTTGAATATTAACGAGGCAGCCATAAAGCTTTTTTGTTACTTTTGTAGAAATGCTTCCTTTCTTTCTTTTTTCTTTTTTTTTTTTTTTTTAAGAAAACCAAAACACAGAGCTTTTTTTACAACATATTTAGAGAATAAAAACCTTGTAACATGTCAAATTTTAATACGTAGTATTTTTTGAAAATTTTAATGTAAAAAAAGGCCTAAATTTTATAATTTGATAATTTACAATTTTTTAAACATTTTTAATAGGTAGTAGTATTTTTTTTTTTTTTGAGTACTTCAATATTGTACGTAATGCGCATATTGATGTGCAAAATGCAGAGAAGATAATGGAGAGTACACGGAATGTGAAAGGAAAATGCATAGTGGCAGCTACTAGCGTGGGGTCCAAGCAATTAGTCGCCAACGGATTGAAGAATGGCCTAATATTCACAGGCTATCCAGTAGTGGGACCTCAGGCCAAAATCCAAACCTCAGGCTCGTGTCTCTACTCACCAACCGTGGATGTCACAGCCGCGTGCCCTTGGGATCCAAGAATCGACGGCCTCTTCTTCTACGAGACCACCGCAATCTTCCCGGCTCCCAAAGTTCGCCGACTTCATCCGCGACGTGAGAAAACTGAGAGACCAAAACCCGGACAATTTCTGTGGCGTGGATATCTACAACGGCTTTCTTATACGCTTCATCAAGGCCTCCGGGGCCTATCTTGGGCAATCGGAGGACTCTGTGGTGGTTGATTTCAACTACTACCGAGCCAGCGAGGCTTTAACGCCGCGGCTGAACCAAGACTTGTGGGAGGAAGTGGAGCAGATGGCGTTCTTCAAGCATGGGGCGAAGCCGCATTGGGCGAAGAACAGGAAAGTGGCGTTCTTGGGGGTGCAGCGCAAGTATCCGAGGTTTAGCAACTTTGTTGCAGCCAAAAAACAGTTGGACCCTGAAAACATGTTCTCAAGTGAATGGACGGACGAGATTGTGTTTGGGAAGGAAGCAGCCAAGGATGAGGGGTGTGCTTTAGAGGGACTGTGTATATGTTCCCAAGACCGGCATTGCAGCCCGGAGAAAGGATATTTCTGCCAACAAGGCTTTGTTTATAAGGAAGCTAGAGTTTGTAGGTATTCACAGATTACTACTGCTTAATTGATATATCAGTAGCAATCCAAGGACTTCGGAAAAAGAAACTTGCTCAGTATTATTGTAGATTTTCGGAGCTTTCTAGTTATTTAAATAAACTCAATAATATTCTTTACCATTTTAAACTAAATACGAGAAGAAACAAATTATTTAAATATTGTTCAAATAAATGCTACAGGAAACAAAGAGCATTTTTACATTAAAATAATGTTACCCTTGGTTACTGTAGAGAGTTTATTTAAGGTGACATTTAACAAATGAAATGAGATCTAAACAATAAATGTTGTTGGATTGACTCATGCATGCACCACGTGCGTGCGTGATGACAAATTAATAATAATTAGATGAGAAGATATATATATATATATATATATATATATATATATATATATTGTGTATTAACATGAAGTTAAACTTATTCATTAGAGAAAATTAAAACAATAAAAAAAAAGAAAAATACTACAAATATCAATGAATAAGCTCCACATCATACAAATACCTATAAGCTCTACATCATGCTATTACTTATATATCTATATATATATATATATATATATGAGTAATGATAGGAACCATCTTTTTATTCTCTTTTTATCCTCCGAAAGCTGATATAGCTTTTAAAATCACCATTGAATCAAAATTTAAGAATGATTCATCTAAAATTTAATGGTGATTTTAAAAGTCACATTAATTTTAAGGGGATAAAAAAAGAATAATAAGATGATCCCTAACATATTATATATATATATATAGAGAGAGAGAGAGAGAGAGGGCGCCCATATATTCCATTCAACCACCAGATGACAAATTAACACCATATATATATATATATACACACACACACACACAGAGGGCGGCCATATATTCCATTCAACAACCAGATGACAAATTAACACCAACCGCACGCTAAGCACATTAAAATGTAATAAATATCACAACCAACACTTTCTTCCTACCTACCTACCTACCTACGATTCTCTCCATTCATTCATAAATATATATCTTTTCATCCACACCCTCCTCCATCTGTGCACCATGCATGCAGGCGTGGAACCCTCATATATGGTGCCTGGTGTTGATATATATATATATATTGAGTCATCTTAAAAGCATTTACAATGAAGTATCTAAAATCGCTCTCATCTTTTGTGCTACTAGAAGCTGAGTACACTTTCCATCTCCATCTTCAACTACTAAATCCACGACTATAATTTGATTCCTCATGCTTTTCCGAAGCAAGATTTTGAGACCCTAAATCTTTTTCTCATTTCTTATTATGAGACAAAGAGTGTGAACCCTAATATCTTCAGAAATTCCCTTTAAATAGGCTTGTGTTTCCTATTGAAAATAGTATTAAGTTTCTTTGTCAAAAAGTAGGATTTGGAAAACCTAGTCTACCACCTACCACATACATGGCCAAGGGGGAGTAACCTTGTGCAATTAGATCAAGCCCAATTAGGGATGATAATCAATTTGAAAAGGAAACTAAATGGAAAATAAAACTCGCTTCGATAAGCCTAAAACACTTATCATCTCATGACTTGTTATAGGTTATTATTAATAAAAATTTATTCACTAAAAAATTGTAGTTACACTCTATTATTTATTTTAATTAATCAATACTCTCCTTAACATCTTATAATTGCAATTGATTCTTCAATTAAATAATTCATAGTCGAACTAATTAAACTCATAAATAAACTTTCACTTTAATTCACTATATCTTTCCAATGCTTACTACATGTGATCACCCAACACACTGAGATCTTGACTTTAAAAAATATTACTCCTAAATGTGTTAAATGAGCTGCATTTGACATTTGAGTTCACATTTCTCTCATTAAGATTCAATACTATAAGTTAATCATCAGTTTAAGTAATTCATATTGATAATAATTATAATTGAATTAATAACAAATCATGTGGTCTGTTTAGTGCATTGCAACACCATACTAATATATCAATCAAAAGTCTCCACTTTCATGATCAAGATAAATCATTATAATTGATACGTTATAGTTTTATCAAATAGAATTTCCAATTTCATTACTTACTATGAACAATAGTTTATAGATATACAATGATTATGGTTTAGATCATTAACACATCTCAAATCATATTAAATATAACTTAAGGACTATATATATATATGCACATGTAAAATAATATTTATGCCCAATGTTCTTATATATTTAAAAACTAAACAACTTTATTCGATAAACAAAAATGTCATACAATAAGAATTGACTTTTGCAGTTGTTAGGATTGATTTTGGTGCCTTCTTTTTGTGTGTGCTAGGAATTGTCTTAAATTATATCTTTTGGATGGGTTTTGTGCAATGGGTTGTCGGTGGTGTTATTTTTTGGTGCATGCGTTGTTAGTGTTGCCTATTTCGTCTCGCTCACTAGCACAAAGTACGATTTTTCTTCTTCTTGTCTTGTTGTAGTTGGTTTCTTATCTTCTTGTTTGGCATTGCTCTCCAATAAATTGAATGGTTTCAATGGGTTTTGCTTGAGAATTTTGCTTTTGATCATTGTAATTTTAACAATTTTTTTTTTTTCTTTCAATTTTATTCTTCTTGATTTGTTGGGTCATCACTAAAAGAAAAGAAAAAAAGGTTTAGTGACATAGTTATTTGGAGTCTTTTTGGCCAAAAAAACACCCCAATTGATTTAGAATTGCTTGAATAGGGGCACTTGGGGCATGTCTCAGAAGATACCGACTGTAATTCAATTTAGATACGTTTTTTCAGTAAAAAAACAACTTCAAAAGGGGGCATTTTAAGCAAAGTGTTGCTAATATGAGAAGTGGGCACTTGGCTTTGTGCAAGCAAAAGGGGATGCCCACGTGGGAAAGTGCCCCCACTGTAAAGTGAGGGTGCTTGCACAATAAAACGCCCACTTATAGACACCTTTTATTAGAGTGCCCCTATCTCAAACGTTAGTAAACATGATTTTTTTTTGTAGTGCAGGGATATCTTGCTTGTTTTTGTATTTCCCCACGTGTTGTCTGCAAAACATGCAGATTAAGCCTGATCATTCTATTGCGAGTTGCAAAAATCACTTTGTAGTCATAAAAGTCCTGTTTTCTTTGTTGTGTACATTAATTGTGATTTTTTTTTTGTTGCTTCATCTAGTCTATAAAGGTTTCTTTCGATTTTAAAGAACTCACCATCGTTGGAAGAATGCGGCTGCTGGAATAAAGAGTAAAGTAAGAATAAATAATAATATTTAAATATAATAGAAAAAATTTAGAGAGTTTGACGTGGTAATTTTGAAAAGTGCTTAGCAAAATTGAAAAAAAAAAAAAAAAAGAAAAAAAAAAAGAAAGAGTTATTTGACCAAATTTTAACTAAAAAAATGGCTAATTCAATGCGAATGCTCTTACGCTTCAAGACAATATATTGGAAATAAATACCACATCTCACACAATAAATTCAAAATTTCTTATGACAAAATGAAATCATGCACAGTCAAGAACAAGGCCTAAATGAAGAGCGTCAAAGAGCCAAAACAAAGAAAAAGGCAACATTGCCCTAATTGCCGAAATTAGTGTAAGCATGATGATGATATTCATAAATATATAATTATATATAATTAATGGTAAATCTAACACTTGGTGCTTTTATGACCAAATGGTTTACAACTTCTTATTGTAATAGACAAACAAATTTGTTCCTTTGAAAGATGAAAGTTAAAAAAATAAATAAATAAAAAGGGGAAAAGAAACCGATCGAAGATCAAATTAATTAATTAAGCAGAGTCAGGATCAAATTAATTTTGGCCGATCGCATTATGGGTGAGCGTGAAATTAGAGCAACACAAGTAAAATAAAATATCAGAGAGGCCGTCAAAATTTGGCCACAGATTTTGGGTCCCTTTCTCGTCTCAGCAAACCACAAAAATAGGTAAAGCATACGCCCACCTCCATTATTTAATTACTCTATTCAACATTTACACCCATATATAGCCACAGTGAGAGACCTTCTCCTCCCGATCTCCTTCCTCTTTCAATTTTGTTTTTGTTTGTGTTTAAAAGCCAGATCAATTCACTGTCCATCCGCATCCACCTTCACCCACTTTAGCCGGCCTTCGCACCACCCACCGTGCGTATGACTCATTCGTCACCTTGGCACTTGTAGGCAACATGCACACTACCACTAATTGATTTTTCGCATTAGATTCTCGGTTTTCCTTTGCATCATCTCCCTCCTATGCCTTCTCTTCTGCCTTTTTATAGCCGGTTTTTATTTTTACCTATAAAGACCTGCCAGATCTAAATTCGATGTCTCCTAACCGTCAACCGGTCTGTGTCCTAGTATTACCTCCGAGTAGCTCATTCATTGAACGGAACTACCTCAAAAAACTGCCATTTCCGACAATCATTTTCTTGATCTGAGTGCGAAAAGCCACTGGACTGCGTCATTTATTTGGCCCATCTTCAATTTTGTTTTCATACTGTCCCACCTCCTGTATTTCTTTTTCTTTTATTAATGCAATCTTGCTTAGAAAGAAAGATTAAAAAGAACAAAAAAACTCTTCAACATAAATGATGAGTCGACACCAAACAAGATGATCTTATACCCATTAAAAAGTTGTACTTCATAATCGCAAAACCCCCTTTATACTCGCACAAAACTTGCTAAATATAGTAAACATAGTCATGAAATTGTACATAAGAAAATGTGTAGTCCATTATATCTTATGATAAGTCGTATTCCCATGACTCATTCTCATAAGCGACACATTCTCTCCTTACTATGAATAACAAGTAATTAATTGATAAGTGATGATAACCCCTTGGGGTTATCTTCATACTATCTATTCGTTTCCACTCCTACTACTTGGACATTGATATTGGGGCAGAGGTTGAATTGAAACACAAGTAAGAAAGTGAACCCTTCCTAAAACTAAAGGGCAATCTTGAGGATGATTATACATAACCTTGTGACTCACACCAACATACAACATCTCATACATTATAAACTTTGTAGAGGACTTGCGGGGATATATGTACTTTATATACAGGCCTTAATTTGCATCAGCATGGCTTTCACAGCTTAGCTTTGGACATGGAAAATGCCAAGTACATCATCAACAATCAGCTCTGTGAAAATATACGACTGCAAAATCCTCAAAAAAGAAATTCTCAATTTACAGCAGCTGCCAAGACATTTAAGGCTTCACCTGATGCAATTAAAAGAAAAAAGAAAAATCACTACAACCAATAATATCCAGAAAAGAATTAGCTAATGAAAAAATAAAAAAAAAAATGCACCTACAGTGTCAGCTCAAAGAAGTTAACGAGGAAGATAATAAGTAGGTTTTAAGGAACTACCGGTATGAATTTTGGGAACTCTGTCACAGAATTCAATGTTGTAAACGTGCTTTTACAGTACTGTGCTTCCTATGCCGCTTGCGCCCATCCAAATTAACTAAGCCAGGCCTGCTTTGAGAAGGAACCACCTTTCCAAATTTTAGATCTTCACCTCTAATCATGTATATACTTCCTTTTCTTGGCATGCAAAAATCAGCCGGATTCATGTTAATACTGCACATTTCAGACACAGAAGTGTTTTTCGGATGTAGAGTTGAATTCTCCATTCTGTGATATGGCAATATAGAATCAGATGCACCAAGGAAGAACCTTTTCTGCACACTATGGACAGGAACAGCTCCATGATTTGTGCCTAAACTACTACTGGGGAATACAAAATTTTCGGATCTATGACCTCTGTTCTTCGTGGGTGGATTAGAACTTTTTGTCTTGTCTTTCTCTTGAGACTTCAAGGCAACTTGGCCAGTAAAATTAGTAGCCCTTTGGAGACCTTTATTTTGTTGAAATGAAGAAGCAGGTGCACAAACTGTTTGAGTGCAATGAAAACAGCCATGGGACTTCTCAGAAAAGTGACTTTTAGCACAATAGTTAGATGATGGCGGTTTCATGGAATCCGTGGTCTTATATGTTCCAATCTCCATCCTGGGAAACTCAGATTTATGATCATGAGGAAAGGAAGGTCTCTTAGGGAACTCTGGTGTTCCACTCATATTGAAGGTAGGCCCTGACCGCATCCCTGGATCCATGAGGCTGAGCAAATGCATTGCAGGTATGGTTTCATTAGAATAGAGATCTAACGACCCCATCAAATTTTGAGGAAGCCCAATTCCATTATGTTTGCAAGCCAATGGATACTCTGCATTAGTTCGGCTGAAAGTTTCAGACCCACAGTTCATATTGTGCTTATCAAGGCTGGTAGGATTTAAATTCAAAAACTTCATACCATTATCGCTGTTCATATTCCCCATATGCAGTGAATCGGGACAGTGTGAAAGCATATCTATGTTAGTAGACTGAGTTACACCCTTTTGAGGCATTTTATAGCCAAAGTGCATTTGATTAGGATTCAAGGTTGACCAAAGATGAACTGCTGCTTCACTACGTTGTGGAACTGTCTGGTGTGTGTTACATCCTCCCAAGGCCTGCAAACTAGCATGAGAAGGCCCGTGCCCCACCATAGCCCCATTCCATTTGCAATTCTGACCACTACTGTGTCTGCTGGAACTGCTAGCAGAAAATTGGACTCCACTTGATGGCTTCTTTTGGGACTGAGCAAAAGACCTAAACCCTGTAGGCGTCTGAGTTTGATCCAGGTAGCTCACATTCATGTGGTTTCTATCGATTTGAGAAAAGTAATCAACCGACTTCTGTTTGGTAGGTCCCACATTTTTGTCTTTAGTGATTATGCCATTCCTCCCGTTCCTTGGCTGAGATTTTCGCTTCCGAGTAATTTCCCCCTGTAATAGTCTCAACTCCCCATTACCATATGTATTAGTACAATCCGTCATCTGAACATTTCTTGTATTATTTGTTGTTTCCAACAGGTGTTTCTTATTTTCAGCATCATGAAGACACCTCTCATACTGATTTTTTGCCATGAGCTCAACAATTTCCATGGGTATGTCATCTAAAGCTCCCTGCTCAGAAACCTTGTCAGCTTTTTGGTTACTATGTTTCTTCCCAACAGTTGAATGTTCCAGAGCTTTAATAGTTTTTTCAATGTTGCTCACCCCAGAATAATCCTGCAAAAAAATATATAAGTAATTATATATTTTATACAAAAAAAAACCTTACTCTGAAGCATTTCATCATATCAGTTATAGACACAAAGATGAACAGAATGACCATAAAGGTGAGAAGCATTTACTCACACAAGTATATAAATATGAGACTTATGCAAACATTTACAACATGACAAGTTAACATTTAGGTTATGCACAAACTGATCCTATTTATCACTCTAAACATTGCTCTATATGAAATATCATTAGAGAGAATGGATAATCATCTGTAAGCATAAATTAGCTTATGCAGGCTAAGATACAGTAAGCAAATTATTTGGTGATGACCACCACATGCAATGTCTTAAAAGTTCTATGAACTTGTATTGTATCTGATATAATGGAGTTGTTTAAAGATGATTGGTTGGGTGTGTACTTGGTTATAAGCTGGTTCATAATGCCAAGGAATCCAAAATTGGTTGCGTGTGTGCTTGGTTATAAGCAAATGAACTTGTTGGGACTCTTCAACTGCTAGCTTGAGCTTTTGGGTTGAATGATTTAACATGGTAGCAACGTCTGATTTATTTCTTATTTGCACTCCACGTGCCAGACCCTCTTTGCCTTCATTTCGGTCAAGTCACCGGGGCTGTGTGGATGTGTGCTGAAGATATGCACTTGTTGGGCCATTCTACCTATTAACTTAAGCTTTTGGTTTGGATCTGTAACAAATAAATAAGGAAATTGGGGTCTGCATTATAAAGGTAACGACCATTTAGACAAAACACAGAAGATTGATAATTTCCTATTAAGCATGAAGTTCATAGGTGTTCTCAACTAGGTGAAATGACTTGATTTCCTTTACTTTACAGAAAAGAGAAATAAAAAGGAAAAAAAATCATTACCTGAAGACATAACATGCAATATAATATCTTGGTTAAGGTACTTGCAAGGTTTGCACTACAAGTGCCATAACATTTAAACTATATATCAAATGGAGGAAGAGCAAAGAAAAGCAAAATCTTCTTTGTTTTGGGAGGTGTCAGTTATTTTAAAAGTGAAATCAAATCACAATTTAACCTCAATTATTTCTACCACAGTGCCCTTCTATATTGCAATGACAAGTACCTAATCATTGTGCATGATTTAAATGGACATGAGCAAAGCACATTCAGACAGACACCAATATCAGAATTTTTATTCTCATTTCTTATTCATTTATGGTCTGGCCACTTTCAACTTCTTCTTGAGGTGGAGCATCTTTAAGCAAGCCAACTTCAAGTGTCCCATGGTCCCATATCTCCTTGTGGCATAGCTTGAAGTCCTGTTTGCGAATGAGTGTTGTAGATTCTTCATTGATCAAGTTGCTGAGTTTGGCTGATTAAGGTTCTATTCAATTAAGCAAGAGGTGGCTCACTCATCGAAGAACAGCTGCAGCGGCTGGCAAAGTTTCTTTGGATAGAGGGAGGGATAAAGGGGAAAGGGGAAACGGGTTGGTTCCCTCCATAATATTTGAGATCAATTTGATGAGACTTTGTTCATGAAAAGACAGGGCCAACTAGAACTGAACTCTTAATAGCATTTAACTAATGCAATACTCTAGTCAGAATTGTTGATCTTCCCATTTTATAATGTTCTTAGCTGGTAAGAAGAACATCTCCTGACTCAACAAGCCAAAAATAATTATTTAGCTTAAAAATCCCGAACAACAGCTTCAGTGCTAATATGGATCATACATTGAGGGTGATTGTGGACCACATGAAAAATTAATTCATGAACCAATTGCAGCTCCAAAAGACACAATCATGCAAATTAACCCATGAAATAAAACAATGCAAATAGCGACAAGAAAGAATGATTCATACCATTTGGTGACTTTGAGAACACCCCCCATCCTCAACCCAAGAGGTGCAGTTTTGAATCCCATCCAGAAGAGGCATTCTAAAGGTGCTGTATTCGCAATTTACTCCTTTACTGAAAAAGGCATCTGGTGGAGATCTAGATGGAATATTTGGATCTCCAACATTGTTGATCTCTATATTTTTCCTCATAACCTGATCTACTGTGGGAGTACCATCCTGCCAACGTGATAAGGAAGGTAGACCATCTTCTACTCGAGGAATAAATTCTGTGTCATATCTTTGTGCAGCCAAAATGCTGTTAACTGAAAGATGCAACCCTTTTTCAGTGGATGAATCTTGTGGTGATTGAAACGGAACAGTTACAGATCCTGTTTGCATGAAATCTACATTTTTCCGTGTAAATGGATCATTTCTGAGCATGCCATTAGTCCAGGGAAATAGAGAAGCTGCCACTCCATCCACTTGTGGATTCTTGTTCATGTTCTGGCACATATCAGGTCTTCTCTCTGTTCTTAGAGCAAGAAATTGACAAGGATTCATTCCTCTGCTTGTGAATCCATCGTGAGCTAATCTGAAAGAAACAATATCAGCAGAATTGCTCTTACTTGTATTTCCAATTTTGTCCTGAATTTCTTTTTGTACATTTACTTGGGGTGGCGCTAATGACAAAGATGCATCAGAAACTTGGATCTTTTTATATTTATTCTTTCCTATAGCAGAACTTCTATCATTTATACTTTTTCTCGGATGGATCTTCATATCAGTTTTTAAACCCATTCCTGCAATTGCATCTTCAAATTCATTAACCATAATTGTATCAGTTGCTTCTGTATCTCCCTTCCATGTCTGAACTTTTTTATTCAAATAATTTGGAGGGATCACTTCTGAAGGTATCCACTCTTCATCCTGAAGCAACTTCCTCTTCCTATTCTGACCCATTCCCTTTTTAACATTTCCTTGGATGGCCAACTGACCTTGGGGAACAGAAATTGTATGAAACTCTGCATATGCATCAGGGTTTCTATTGGATGGAGAATTATCTGTCTCAATGTGATCATTCTTTGCATCACCATTTTCACACAATAACTCAGTCAGCAGACGCACCTTTCGAGTTTTTCTACGATGAAAATAACTTGACTTATCTAGATGATCGTCAACCATAACTTCAGCACTTTCAGATGCTTCATGATCAAACTCATCTAATTCCAGCACAGGATGTCCATTTGTATGAGCTTTGACAGCATTAGGCGCCCCATCAACAATACCACCCAACCCAAACGTCTGACAGGTTTTTGTTAACTCTATGCATTGATCACTGGGAGAAGCTTGTGTTCCTGTATGAAAAGGTTCAGCAGAATCCTTAACTATGCATTTGAGGTTACCATCAGAACCTCCATGCCTCCCACTGCCTGGCTCAAAAAATTCAATAGACCCATTGCATTTTGATTTGAGAGCCACTGTTTTTCAAATAAGAAGCATTATTAGTGTGATACATATGTAACATAAATGTTGCTTGTATGGTTCATAATTCATAGCAAAATTACCTGTGTCCTTTGTGTGCCGTTCTTGTGTCATGCTTGAATTAACTTCTGGTACAGTATTTGTTAGTTTGGAGACTTCCTGCTTAACATTATCTTCTGAACTAACGTCATGGCCTGGAGAAAACATAGGACATGAACCAAACACTAAATAGTGTATAAGGTATTGCATTAGAACTGAGCTGAATTGAGTTGTACCTTTAATAGTGCCGTGTGCAACTTCAGCCTTCTTATTTTTCTTATCACTACATAATAAAAGATGGTCGTCATTGCTCAATTTAGAATTATTGGCTTCAAGTACTGGTCTTCCATTATGGACTAGCTTGGGAACCTGCTGGAAACCTGAAAGAAGCACTGCAGCACTGGCCCCCACATGGGAACAAGTGCTATTGGATCTACATTTAGTGCTACAACATTTAAAGACTGTTCCATTATCTTTAGCAGCAACCTCACTCAGACAATTTTGGCAACGCCACCATCTGAATTTTGGAACATCTAAAGGGGGAAGAAAAGATGTTTGCTCCTGAGGCTGATCATTCTGGTCACCCTCTAAAGAAAATGGATGACATATCTTCCAATCTTTCTTGCGAATCTCAGATACATATCCACTGCGCATTCAAATGGACAAACTTTATGAGGAAAACTTCTAAAAAGAAACCAGAAGCATGTCATTCACTTCATAGAACAAACAAGATACTAAGTTTCAGGAAGTAACTCTCTCACCAACACATATTTCTGATTTGAAGTAATCATCTCCCCACCAACCCCCCGGGGCCCCCATACCGACAATTCTCTAAATTGTACCATTTCAAACATCATTCTGTAGGATTAGGAACAAAGTAGTCTGTCATTCAAGTTCTTAATGATACTCCATGCTGCACTTGGTTAGTCCAAATATTTGTATGTTCTATATTTATATCCTATATAAGTACCTTTCTGTGTAGCATCCCAGTGAATAAAGATATAAACTAAATCATTTCACTTTCTCTCCAATAAATGACAATGTAGCTCGATTGAAACAAAAATTACAAGACCTAGTGAATTCAAATCTACGAATCCTCTAACAATACATATTGAAACTTGAACAACCATTGATATGCTGAAGAGAAGTAAGTTTACAGACAGTCTTTGTGAACAATTAGAAACAAGTAGGTCAGCACAAAACAACCAGGCCAACCAACAAGCAGCCAGCATAACAACCATGCCAACCACATGGCGGTTCCCATAAGGAAGATCACATCTCTCTCTCTCTCTCTCTCTCTCTCATACACAATTAAGAATATACCTGGTTTTGAATCATTTCCATATATATGGGAAGTTAAAACAAATATGAAAGATCAGTACATAATTAGGATCAAGACTTACCGAATAGAGAAATGCTCACACTTTCCAGCATGATCACCCTTATCCTTAGCACTGACAAGATCTATTGATATCGAGTCAATCTGAATAAACGATCCCTCAGACTTGGAGACAGTATTGGAATTGCTCTTACAATGACTCCCGTCCACCACAATACTCCTCTCCATGTGAGTATATAACCCGACAACATGCAAAATACAAGATTTCCTATGCACAAAGAAAAATTAATAAGTGAGTGGCATCATTATCAAATGCATGAATTACAATATGCATGTATGGTAGTAATGAAATTGACAGACATGAACACACTTCAAAGTTGTAAGGTATGTGACAAGATCTTAAGCAAAGTCCCAAACAAACATACATGTTAGGGTTTTGCACACCACTAAGAAATCAAAAGTACTGAAGAGAAAATATTCATTGTGGAAAATGTTGAGAAACACTAAAAACACTATATATATAACAGTGATTTGGCACATAAGATAACAACCTCCAGGTATATACAACATACCATATTTGGGTAATAAATTAAAAACCCTAGGTTTCCTTTCCACAAAAAACAAACGTATAAAGACGTTTGCAGTCTTATTTCATGCTTCCCAAACAATCCAATAAATCAAGAAGTTAGACCCATCCACACAATGTTGGAAGCAAATCATAAAACCAATACCCATATCATGACAAAGCACAAATTAGGGTTTCGGATACATCTCCTCACATCAAGAAAAGTTGCGTCAACTTCCCAAGAATATTATAATTCCCACAAACCCACCTCTAGTTTTGTCGAAATCAAATCACAAAAGCATCAAGTTAACGTGACCGACAAATTGTTATGGTATTTAATTGCTTACCAATTTACAGCTAGAGAACAGTTAACAGTAGTTATTAAGAGAAAAGCAATCAAAAAAAGACATAAAATATCAAAAAAGCACTGAAATTAAACCTTAAAACAAAACCCAGATAGGAAAAGACAAAGTAAAGGGTGGAGTTGACGTACTAATAAACACAGTGAAATGACCTAAATCACTTGGATAACCCACCTCCACCTCAAACTAAACCTCGTACCGATCAAAACAAAACCAAACATTGAGTTGCAAACCAAGGGACTAAAGAGTAATTATATCCATCAAACTCACCTTTAACTCAATCGGCGACCGCCAAGGACGACGCCGTATCTGTTCGTCTCCGATTCTCCACGGCACGGCGAAGAAATGGTACTAAAAGAAAGAGATTTCGACGAGGAAGATGAGGCGCTCAGCTGCGGGATGGGATTCGAAGCTGCCTGCGTAGAATTTGAGTGCGAACTTTGGTGAAACCCTAGAGAGAGAGAGAGAGAGAGAGAGAGCCGGAGAGGTTTTCGATTCTTTGGGGAGAGAGAGAGAGAGAGTTTTTATCTTTTGCCCTTGAAATGAGGCTTTGTTGTATTAAAATCATCCATGCCGTGGCATGTCAGACTGAGACATAATACACACATAAACATAATGGAAAGAAAAAAAAAAAAAAAAAGTAAAAACCGGAGAGAGAGAGAGAGAGAGAGAAAGAGAGAGAGGGGGGAAAGTGAGGAGAGTGACAGTGGGGGGCCAATGGGGGACTTACAAGTGTCAGTAATGTGCGGTTCTTATCACAAACCATTATGGTGTGAGAGACAGCAAAAGGAAACCCTAGAGAGGAACCGTAAAAAAAAAATAAAATAAAAAGGTAAGTACTAAAAAAGCATACTATTCCCACGCGTTCTTTGCACGCTCTGTTAGGAGGAGTGTCATTTCTTCGTTTGTGGCTGTCGTGTCAAGTGGGGCCAAAGATGCTCATGCCTTTGCACATAAAAGTGTTGCGATTGGTGCGTGGCGATCACGTGCGAAGTAGGAGGGTGGTACGTAAGTAGGCAAGCTTGAAACCCTAGGTCCCCCTATGAGCTAACCCTAACACATTTACAACTGGTTTAACCCTAACACTGTGAACAGTAAATTGAGAAATGACCGCCATCTTTTTTTTTTTTTTTTTTTTCTTAATTTGCCAAATTAGCTTACAAACCACATATCACCTGCCCTCAGCCCTTTCCCTTTTCTTGGATTTTGGACTTTGTAAACAACCAACCCAAATTCCTTATTTCATGCCTTTTTTTTTTTTTTTTTCTTTTTTTGCCTTCAAAAAATAATAATATTTTTTACACCTTTTAATATTATAAACTCTTTAATTAATTGGCGTAGAACAGTTACAGTTTATGTGGTGGCAAGATGCAAGCATATTAATGGTGGGTTAACATGTTTTGAAGTGGACTTAATGGAACAAATTCTGCTAATGCATGCAAAGTATTATTAACAGAAAGAGAAAGAGAAAGGGAAGAAAGAAGTACGTGGTGGGGGTGTCCTCTTCGATCCCCTGCTACCTACTTTTTCCATCACTGCATTCGTGGGTCAGTGCTACTGCACCCATTGAAATATTGGGTATCAGAGATGGATCTGTGTTGAGAATTTCATTTTAATATCCGGAGCTGGCTGAAAGGGATGGCTCACTCTTCTCAATTCTCATGGGGGGATGGGAGGGCCCGTTTTCATATTTTGTGTAATAATAGATCCAAAAGACCCCTTGCAGATATGTCGAGTGCTTCCATGACCCTAGCTAGATCCCTGTCGCCTCCCATTATTTCTTCACTTCCTGCTTATAATTCTACATATATATCAAGCTTGGATCCATGTTCATTACCCAACTCCCATTAAGATGAAATTGCCAATCAGCTGGCAATCACGAGGATAAAATTGACAAACTAACTAGAATTTTTAAACATGATCTAATTGGATGATATGATGCTTAATAATTAGCTGTTGAATTCTTATGTATCTTCATGTCAAATACAAAAGACTCAGAAATATTGTTGTACTGGAGTTGTTGGATAAAAATGGGGTGCCCCCATCCCCCACCCCCAAACTCCCAGATTTTTTTTTGTTTTTTTTTTTTTAAAAAAAAAAAAGCATGGATGAAGAAGATCTTGCTGGAGTTTTGTGTAAATCATGGAACATGGGGATCGAGTGAAACTCTATTGCAATATGCTCTAGAACTGATTTGTAGCAGTTCTTAAACAACTTAATTTATACTTTCTTTCTTTTTTTTTATCGATCTCTTCGATATTCAACCAAAACAATACATTTTCTTAGTAAAAAAGTTGGTTTATTTCATACAATCAGCTCAACCCGACACATCTTTGTATCCCAAAGTATATATATATATATACTTGGTATCTTGTACAGCTCTACTTATAGATAATCTTGTCTCTCTGAACTGCCTAGACGACGACCCATCATTAATTGTTATATATTGCATGTATTTGTTCATAAAAGTTTTCTCCAAAATCAAAAATCTCTGAACATTAATCAATACGTACAATGGTTATCTATGATACACAGTTTTCCCCTTGATGGGCAGGCTTAATTAGCAAATTAAGTGCCGGCCACTTCACTTGAAATGTGTGAATAGTACGATACTTTTCACTATCATGTAACGTTGTACGATGGCTACAATATTATTAGTGGGATCTCTACAAAATGATAGCCCCCACATCACTGAAAGGGTGACTTTAAAGTTTAAACCCTTAAATGTAAATATCCATTTAAAAACGGATGAAACAATATAACAATTAATGCATGAGATAATTAGATGTTATTGATTAAGATACTACTAGAGCTAGCTAGCTTAAATGTCAATCATTATCTATCATTTGTAGCAGGTGCCCCCGCCACTTTGCAACATTATGTATCAAATAATAAAGTGTTTCAAAATCTTAAATGATCGATAAAGAGAGTTAATAAGAATACAAACCCGATGGAATTGCATGTGATCATCAGGTTTCTCTTCATTACAACTGAACATTCATCAATAAGGCAGCTGTTGTTTTGCATGCCTAACAGTTGTAGATATATGCATTAATTAAGTTAATTAAGATTAATCATAACCCACAAGTGTTTTTCCATATATAATAGTGGTTCAAATAATAGGACATGGACCCATGTTGTCATTCAATGGTTTTTGTCTATTTATAAAAATCATTTTCATGTACTATATATATACTGCTAACTTTGAAACTGATCAAATCATCGAGATTCACATTTTTGGACCCTCATAAATTGGATTTTTCCTACATATATATGTGTTTGGATTGTATTGGTCAAGGCAAGGTATTTTGTAATTGATGATCAATATGATGTAAATTTCTTCAACTCACTTTTTTTCTTTCTTTTTTTCACCTCAAGTACTGACTGTCTGGCCGTATCCTTTGTAGCCAGTTATTTATTTATTCTGCTTCTTTTCATAAATTGCTTTCCTAAATTTGGTGACACTTTAATGTTCCCAATATTCTTGATCCTTAGTAGTATTAATGATAGTTTAGTTGTAAGTTTCATTTTTTTCAAATGGGAATTTATTGGGATCATCATCTAGTAGCTGGAATAATTAATTTCACTGAACGTAAGACTAGAAAATAAAAAAAATAAAAAATAAAATAAAAATAAAAAGATAATCATAATCAATTATAACGTATAATATTTTAAAGTGAATGTTTGATAAACCTAAAAATCTAGTTCAATTTGTTTGTGAACAAATTTTGAAAAGCAAATCAATTTAATGAAAAGTTTAAGTTTATGCATGTTTGTTCAGACAATTAATGTAATTCAGGCTGGATTTAGATGAAATGAATCCCTGCAAAAAAAAAAAAATGTACCGACTCAATTGAAGAAAAATACTTTCTTTTTTTCATTCTCACAATAATGTTTTAGCGAGACACGATGACATAAATAGAAAAGAGAGCGCAAAAAGGTAAATAGAATTGATAAAGAAATAAAATTAATTATCGAATTGAAAGAGATAAAACAAGAATTCAAAACCTAGTTTGTGGGGCTGTAGTTATTTGGTGCTCTGAGAAAATTTTGACATATAGTACGGCTTATTTAATATCTAAAAGATTTTAAAATAGACTTAATAAGATATTGAGAATTGAAATTGTAATATGTGAGATATAGTACTTATACAGTGCACTTAATATATACTCACCAAAAAAGAAAAAGGTTGTACACTTAAATACTATATATATATATATATATATATATTCATAATCATCGTGTGAGTAGTACAATAAATTAATTATTTTTTTTATATATATAATATCTTAATAATGGACACTACACATTTTTAATCTTAAAAAAAAAAATTAAAAAATTAATGTAATAAATCTCGTAGAACACCTGGTGCTTAGATGTGTGTGTGTGTGCGTGTGTGGGGCTGTGGGGGACAACCTCTTTTGTGCATAAGCCATGCATGGTAATTAAGGGTCATATATATATATATATTTGAACAGTTAACTTCCTTTTAATATATATAAATATGGTGAGAAATGAGAAATATAAAGGTGAAGAGAGAAGAGCCCATGCACCCGGCAGTGGACCAGCCAAGAATATATATCCTCCTCCTCCTCCATTTCCATAGCGACAAAAGAACGTTCCTCCGTGTTTTACCTTAATTATTTGTATCTTTCCTAATATATTTATATGTATGTGTTTGTTTCCCTACAAGATGATATAATATATATACAGATTTTCCAGTAAAGCTGACGTTGAAAGTACCGTGGTACAAATTTAAGGTTGAATGCATAATTTTAAGGTTGAATGCATACAAATTTAAGGTTGAATGCATTCACTTTTCTTGAATGGAAGTAATGGATGTTTCTTCACATGACATAATCACCTACCACCAAAAAGTTGTTAACTTTTTTCTTATTTCCATGATTCCATCCATATCTATTAATTGCTTTTAGCAGTTTACTTTTCTTGTTTATAATATTATAATATTGTTTGTGATATTAAAACAGTTGGATGAAAGAGTACTAAATACCATTACTCGGAAATATATATCTCAGAATTTTAATTTGTAATTTTTCAAGAAGAAGGCACAAATAAATCGTTAATTTTTTTTTTTTTTTTTAAAAAAAATCGTTAATTTGGAACATTAAGCATGCAACAGAGGCAGTTCTAGGCATGCATGCATGGTGATCAACTAATATAGTAGAGTGGGTCGATCGATGGCCTGGTAATGCATGGTATATATACGTGATGGGCATCGATGAAAATTGGTGATGGGTGATGGGTGCGTAGAAACAAATAGAGGATGGTGCAGTAGTTGCCTTGGTATATATATTGGCTTCGATCGGGGGGATTTTATGGTGTTTGTGATCTCAATCTTATTTTCTAAATTAAGAATGTTTTTTGAGTCCAATAGAATATATATATATATATATATTAGCCAGAAAAGTCTACTGCAAAACATATATATTAGCCTATACTTTTATACAAGGCATGCATGGGTATGGCCTACGGGAATAGAACAAAGGAGATATTACTTTTATAAAAGGAATGCTGGGGTACGTCATTAGCGAAAAATATATATATATTAAAAGGCAAAGGTCAACTGTGTTTGCAACTAATTAAGGATTCAAATGTTAAAACGATTATGTAGGCTCTAAGTGCATGATGACAATTAGGTTTATCATCATAGTGGAGGTGAGTGGCCAGCTGCAAGTTGCTAGTTTGGCGCCAATCGTTAGGGGGTTTGGTGTTGTTTGTGATGTCGGTTTGATTTTCTAAAGTCATTGCTTTTTAAAGCATATTTATATTATATACATATATAAAAGTAATGTTATTTAGTTGATTATTAATATTATATTAATACTATACAACTAAAAGATAACCATTAGATCAATAGTTGTCGATGTCTTAAAAAAATAAAAACCACACCATCCAAGTTATATAGCTGTTGAGTAGACTGAATAGACCATAGGAAAAACTATATTTGACCCATATAAAAGCCCAGTTTTGATGTATAGAATGCTTAGAATTGCGACAAGTGTCTATGTTTTTAATATCTGAACCATTTTTTTTATTTTTACTTCCGATCATTAATTAGCGTAATTAATTGTATTGATTATATTTCAAGAGTTTTATATACATAAATTATTCAATAAATTAAGTATTATTAATGTCCAAATCAAATAAGAAAACAAATAATATAAATGAAAGTATAACATTTTTTTTTCACACCAACAATATTTTGTTTAAATTTTAAATTTTTTTACTCATAATTTTTAATAATTGAACTGTGTAAATATTGAAAGGGTTTTTCGGTTTCTATTTTTTTTTAATGAATTAAGTGTACGATTTTTCCTTAATTAATTTTTTTTGACCTCTCTTTTTACTAACTCACGTGTCCATTTTTTAAAAAAAATTTAAAATTTTTTTACTCATAATTTTTAATAATTGAACCGTGCAAATATTGAAAGAGGTTTTTACTTTTTCTATTTTTTTTAATGAATTAAGTGTACGATTTTTCCTTAATTAATTCCTTTCGATCTTTCTTTTTAGTAACTCACGTTTATCCCTCTCACCATAAATTACGATTTTTTTTTTAATAAATTAAATGTCTTAATGCATTAGTATCTCTCTCTTTATTAAAACACAATATTTTTCTTAATTAATTCATTTTTACCTTTCGTTTTATTAACCCACATTTATCTCTCTC
>NC_081548.1:11712660-11734564 GCF_901000735.1 Corylus avellana | reverse complement strand
GTTTGTGATCTCAATCTTATTTTCTAAATTAAGAATGTTTTTTGAGTCCAATAGAATATATATATATATATATTAGCCAGAAAAGTCTACTGCAAAACATATATATAGCCTATACTTTTATACAAGGCATGCATGGGTATGGCCTACGGGAATAGAACAAAGGAGATATTACTTTTATAAAAGGAATCCTGGGGTACGTCATTAGCGAAAAATATATATATATTAAAAGGCAAAGGTCAACTGTGTTTGCAACTAATTAAGGATTCAAATGTTAAAACGATTATGTAGGCTCTAAGTGCATGATGACAATTAGGTTTATCATCATAGTGGAGGTGAGTGGCCAGCTGCAAGTTGCTAGTTTGGCGCCAATCGTTAGGGGGTTTGGTGTTGTTTGTGATGTCGGTTTGATTTTCTAAAGTCATTGCTTTTTAAAGCATATTTATATTATATACATATATAAAAGTAATGTTATTTAGTTGATTATTAATATTATATTAATGCTATACAACTAAATGACGTGACAATAAAGATAACCATTACATCAATAGTTGTCGATGTCTTAAAAAAATAAAAACCACACCATTCAAGCTATATAGCTGTTGAGTCGACTGAATAGACCATAGGAAAAACTATATTTGACCCATATAAAAGCCCAGTTTTGATGTAGAGAATGCTTAGAATTGCGATAAGTGTCTATGTTTTTAATATCTGAACCATTTTTTTTATTTTTACCTCCGATCATTAATTAGCGTAATTAATTGTATTGATTATATTTCAAGAGTTTTATATACATAAATTATTCAATAAATTAAGTATTATTAATGTCTGAATCAAATAAGAAAACAAATAATATAAATGAAATTATAACATTTTTTTCACACCAACAATATTTTGTTTAAATTTTAAATTTTTTTACTCATAATTTTTAATAATTGAACTATGTAAATATTGAAAGGGTTTTTCGGTTTCTTTTTTTTTTTTTAATGAATTAAGTGTACGATTTTTCCTTAATTAATTTTTTTTGACCTCTCTTTTTACCATCTCACGTGTCCATTTTTTTTAAAAAAAATTAAATTTTTTTACTCATAATTTTTAATAATTGAACCGTGCAAATATTGAAAGGGGTTTTTACTTTTTCTATTTTTTTTAATGAATTAAGTGTACGATTTTTCCTTAATTAATTTATTTCGATCTTTCTTTTTATTAACTCACGTTTATCCCTCTCACCATAAATTACGATTTTTTTTTTTAATAAATTAAATGTCTTAATGCATTAGTATCTCTCTCTTTATTAAAACACAATATTTTTCTTAATTAATTCATTTTGACCTTTCGTTTTATTAATCCACATTTATCTCTCTCACCCTAAATCACGTTGGTTTCTCTCACTCTAAACTCACCATCTCCTTCTACAGCAACAACGTTTCAAAACACTTTCCTATAGAAGTTGACGGTTGCACAAAGTTTATTTGATCAGTTTTATGAGAATATATGTGACTCCGAACTATGATTTAAGGTATGAGATATTCAAGATGAATGTATCTTTGTGCTTTTATGTATAAATTTTTAGCAATTGTGAATTGATTATCTTTAGTTTGTTTCTTGAGAATTTTTTTGTTGTTCCAAACACCGTTTTAAAGTAGAGATTAGGTAGAGATTGTATCTCTCCCTTTATTAAAACACAATTTTTCTTTAATTAATTCCTTTTGACCTTTCGTTTTATTAGCTCACATTTATCTCTCTCACCCTAAATCACGTCAATCTCTCTCACTCTAAACTCACGTCTCCCCTCCTACGGCAACAACGTTTCAAAACTCTTTCCTATAGAAGTTGACGATTGCACAAAGTTTATTTGATCAGTTTTGTAGAAATATATGTGTCTCTGAACTATGATTTAAGATATGAGATATTCGAGATGAATGTATCTTTGTACTTTTATGTATAAATTTTTAGCAATTGTGAATTGATGATCTTTAGTTAGTTTCTTGAGAATTTTTTTTGTACCGAAGACCGTTTTAAATTAGAGATTAGATAGAGATGAATATGTTTCCGTTTTTTTTGTGAAATTTTTTGTTCAGCTTTTTTTTTTTTTTTTTTTGGTGGATATTCATCTATTCTTCATTTGAATGCTTTATAGTTTTTTTTTTTTTTTTTATAATAGGTATTACACCAAAAATATTAAAATTTTATGCTAATTTTATATTAATACTTTGATAATCAAAATTCATGTTTTCTTGCCTTCTTTCCTTTTTTTTTTTTTTTTTTTTTTTTTTTTTTTTTTTTTTTTTTTTTTTTTTTTTTTTTTTTTTTTTTTTTTTTTTTTTTTTTTTTTTCTTTATGCTTTTCATTTTAAACTACACTTATGGGAATGAACTTTGGTTGTTTTAATTTATTTTTTAGGTTTAGGGAAGATTGAAATGATTTATTTGATTGCATTAAATATCGAGTGAAAGATTTTGTTATTTTTGTATTCATCAAAAAAAAAAAAGATTTGTTATTTTGCTTTGTATTAATTTTTAAATGTCCATAATTTTATGAGTTTGATTTGTATTGAAATATAATAAGTATTACACAAAAAACTATTGGGTTTAGGGTTACTCTAAGTTATTGGGTTTAGGGTTACTCTAAGTTTTGCTACCATTCTCAATATATTGTTATAGGGTTTAGGGTTACTCTTTCCTTATTTTCTATTATAATTTATATATTATTTTTCATTCAAATTTCTTATTTTTCTTTTGTAAATTTAATTGACTTTGTTGTTCATTATTTTTTTTTTTTTTTGTGCTCCAATATTCCTTCTAGGATTTTTTATCTCTTTTTTTGATGAAAGAAATAAAACTACTCCTATGAGAATAAATATTTCAATATGCTTTATGGGTCTTATGATTTAATGGTCTTATTTTTTTAACTCATTCTAACTGGTTTTAAATTACACATATGAGAATTTTTTAATATGTTTTAATTTATATGGATTAAAACTAAAATTATATATTATTCTTATGATAGTATATTTTTATGCGATTTATATATTCATGCAAACTTATATGTAATTGTGTCACTATGTTCAACAATATATTGTTAAATAACATTTTGTATTTTTTTTTTTATTATTGATATAGGCTTGATAGATTTTTTTACACAACTTTTTTGACCTATAATAAAAAATACAATGGAGATGTGTTTTAAGTTTTAAAATCAAATTATAATGAATAATCTCGCATATAGCGCGGGTTCTATGCTAGTTACCATAATTTTACAGTGTCTCCCTTTCCCTCAATATTTTAATTTTTGCAATGCCCCCCTTCTAGTGGTTAATCTACTGCTTAATAAATAGGTTTAATGTAGATCTACATGCCTTGATATATATTGTGTTATAATGAGATTAATGATAGGTTAGTAAAGTTAATGAGTATATATGGGAATATGGGCATACATTAATTGTAGTGCATGAAACTCTTACTCACTGCAAAAAAAATGCAGAATTAGTGATGTGTCTACAATGCACTAATTTTTGCCACGTCACCAAATAGTGATGTTTCAATTTCCCACATGTTACTAAAGAATTTTGTGACGTGTCAAATTGTTACCAAATGGTAACGTGTCAATTGTGACACATCATCATTTGGTGACGTGTCAACAATTAGCACGTTACTAATTTGAAATCATTAAAAAAAAATTGAAATGAAATTAATTTGTGACGTGTCGTTTTTAACACGTCATTATTTGGTGACGTATCACATTTGGCACGTTAAAAAAGGGTAACGTGTCAAAGTGACACGTCACTATATGGTGACATGTTACATTGGCACGTTACCAAAAGGTGACGTGTCAATGTGCCACGTTACCCCTTTGGTGAAGTGTTCACGTCACCTTTTGCTAACGAGTCAAAGTAACACGTTACCAAAGGAGTGATGTGTCGCTTTAACACGTTACCATTTGGTAACGTGTGAAAGTGATACATCACCCAAAAGGTGACGTGTTAATATATCTGAGAATGCTTAGAATTGCGACACATGCCCATATTTTTAATATCTGAACCTTTTTTTTTATTTTTACCTCTGGTCATTAATTAGTGTAATTAATTGTGTTGATTATATTTTAAGAGTTTTCCATACATAAATTATTCAATAAATTAAGTATTATTAATGTCCCAATCAAATAAGGAAACAAATAATATAAATGAAATTATAACCTTTTATTTTTCACACCAATAATATTTTGTTTAAATTTTAAATTTCTTTTACTCATAATTTTTAATAATTGAACCGTGCAAATATTGAAAGGGTTTTTCCTTTTTTTTTTTTATATATATATTTTTAATGAATTAAGTGTATGATTTTTCCTTAATTAATTCCTTTTAACCCTTTTTTTTTTTTTTTTAACTCACGTGTCCATGTTTTCTTTTTTTTTTTTTAAAAAAAAATTTTAAAATTTTTTACTCATAATTTTTAATAATTGAACTGTGCAAATATTGAAGGGGTTTTTCCCTTTTCTATTTTTTTTTAATGAATTAAGTGTACGATTTTTCCTTAATTAATTCCTTTTATCCTTTCTTTTTATTAACTCATGTTTATTTGTCACACCCTAAATCACGATTTTTTTTTTCTTGAATAAATTAAGTGTCTTAATACATTAGTATCTCTCCCTTTATTAAAACACAAATTTTCCTTAATTAATTCGTTTTGACCGTTCATTTTATTAAGTCACATTTATCTCTCTCACTCTAAATCATGTCGGTCTCTCTCACTCTAAACTCACCATCTCCTTCTACGGCAACAACGTTTCAAAACACTTTCCTATATAAGTTGACGATTGCACAAAGTTTATTTGATCAGTTTCATGAGAATATATGTGACTCTGAACTATAATTTAAGGTATGAGATATTCGAGATAAATGTATCTTTGTGCTTTTATATATAAATTTTTAGCAATTGTGAATTGATTATTTTTAGTTTGTTTCTTGAGAATTTTTTTGGTACGAAACACCGTTTTAAAGTAGAGATTAGGTAGAGATTGTATCTCTCCCTTTATTAAAACACAATTTTTCTTTAATTATTCATTTTGACTCTTCGTTTTATTAACTCACATTTATCTCTCTCACCCTAAATCACGTCAATCTCTCTCACTCTAAACTCACGTCTCCCGTCCCCAAGTGGTAGCTCAATCGGTTGTGAACCACACCTAATGAAGCGGAGGTCACTAGTTCGAATCCCCCTCCCCCTTTCCTTGTGTAGACATGTCAAAAATAAATAAATAAATAAACTCACGTCTCCCCTTCTACGGCAACAACGTTTCAAAACTCTTTCCTATAGAAGTTGACGGTTGCACAAAGTTTATTTGATTAGTTTCATAGAAATATACATGACTTCGAACTATGATTTAAGGTATGAGATATTCGAGATGAATGTATCTTTGCGCTTTTATGTATAAATTTTTAGCAGCATTTAATTGATGATTGAGAATATTTTTTTTTTTTTTTTTGGTACCAAGCACCGTTTTAAATTAGAGATTAGGTAGAGATGAATATGTTTCCGTTTTGTTTTGTGAAATTTTTTGTTCAGCTTTTTTCTTTTTATTTTTATTTTTTGTGGGTATTCAAATATTCTTCATTTGAATGTTTTATAGTTTTTTTCTTTTTTCTTTTTTTCATTTGCTTTTTTGAATGTTCATAATTATGAGTTTTATTTGTATTAAAATATAATAGGTATTACACCAAAAATATTAAAATTTTATGCTAATTTTATATTAATACTTTAATAATCAGAATTCATGTTTTCTTGCTTTTTTATTTATTTATTATTATTATTATTATTTTATGCTTTTCATTTTAAACTACACATATGGGAATGAATTTAGGTTGTTTTAATTTATTTTTTTTAGATTAAGGGAAGATTGAAATGATTTATTTGATTGCATTAAGGTGGTGTTTGGCAATTAGGTGGAGTCAGCCACTGTGGATTCTCGATAACAATGCTTTGTAAACACAACCCATCAGTCTCCCATTTATGAAATTACACTCTTGTCCTTCGTTTTATTCCCCTTTTTTTTACCCATCAACGCTGCCCCAACCTTCATTTTCTTCCCCTTTTTTCCCAGGCATGAAAGGACCCCAACCTTCATTTTCTTCCTCTTTTTCCCAGCGCACGAGCTCTTCTCCCTCACACAATCTCCCCTACGAGCCCATCGCACTTTCACCCCCACCCCCAAATCTTCATCCTCATGGAGTCTTCTCCTACACGGCTGTCTTCTCCATCCGCTAGCTGCCCCCGCCATTTCCCTTAACGGAGTCTTCTCATTTTTTTTTTTTTTGAAATGGTCTTCTCATTCTTTTTATTTTCCTTTCAATGCAAGCTTTAACTGTGAAGATTGCTTGGTGCAAGAATTGCGTTGTCTGTTTCCTATTTGATTGATCTTTGGAAGAATGAACCGAGATTAGCTATTACCTTGTAGATTCTCCCCAAAAAATTTGTTCTGTAGAGACTGATATGGTTTTACAATTTTCTTGTAAATGGAATGTCAGAGAGTTCTAAGGAAAGTGATTTTGAAAGTGGTTGACGGCTCCACACAAGGGGCTGTTTTTTAAGTGGGATTCTATAAGCTGATAAAATTTTGGAGAATATTGGTGTATAAATGCTGCTTTCATAAAGGACATTTTTCTAGTTATGCCATATTGTCGTTGAAGGATGGAGCACGGGGGGGTGGGGTTTCCTGCTTTGGGGATTTTCAGGGAAAAAACCTCAAAAAGTGTCCAGAAAAAGACAAGGGCAATATGGTCAAAGTGTGTGAAATATTAATGTTGAAAGTTCAAAGTTTGATGGTTAGTGGTCAAAAGGTGAACAGGGTCGAGGACAACTCGGTTGCCAAACTAGGCCTAAATATTGAGTGAAAGATTTTGTTATTTTTGTATCCATAAAAAAAAAAAAAAGATTTGTTATTTTGCTTTGTATTAAGCTGCAGATTCTATCCATACTTGGGAAGAGTTAACCACCAAGTTTCTGAAGAAGTTTTTCCCAGCCCAGAAGACAAAACAACTTAAAAGGGAACTTCAAATGTTCCAACAATGAGACGAAGATTTGTTCTTTGAGGCCTGGGATCACTTCAATTCCTTGCTTCTAAAGTGCCCACATCACATCCCTCAAGATGAGCAGGTACAATTTTCTATGAAGGATTAGATGATACTAACAAAGGGATGGTTGACTCAGCTTATGGAGGAACACTTATGGAGAAGAGTAGTGAGGAAGCAATGGAACTTTTTGAGACATTAAGTGAGCATTCCCAGCAATTCTGCTCAAGAGGAAGGAGAGGAGTCAAAAGCAAAGGCATGTATGAAGTAAACCTCAGTGGGGGATCGCCCAATCATATGGCTGCTATAGAAAAGAAGTTGGACATGATTGTCAAGGCCATGACTGCTCAGAAAATATCACCTCTGCAACATGACACACCAATCTAGATATGTGCTATTTGTTCTCATCTAGATCACACTACTGAGATGTGTCCCTTATCTTCATTTGCAGAGCAAGAAGAGGTGAATTATGTGGGACAAAACAATTACCCCCATAAGAACAATCCATACTCCAATACTTACAATCCAGGATGGCGCAACTATCCAAATTTCTCTTGGAGTAATAATCAAGGACAGCAGAAAGGGCCCTAACAAGCAAGCCAACCAACTCAAGAGTCAAAGATGAACCAACTGGAGAGCATGATACACAACCTGGTGACTTCACAACAACAATTCACGGCTGATCAAAAACAATTCAATACAAAGACTGATCAAGCCATTCAAAGACTAGAAGTGCAAATGGGCCAGATGGCAAAGGAGCTGAGCGAGAGGAAGCAGGGAGAATTTTCAGCTCAAACCATACCTAACCCAGGGAGTCACCAGCAGCTGAAAGCAGCCACAGCTCTCAGAGGTCCTATTCCTGCACCACCAAAGGCACTTCAGCCAAATTCTGAAGAGCTCAAGTGCAACTCTTCACACTAGAAGACATTACAATCACAAGTAGAAGTGTTTGAGCAATCCAGGAGCTCAAACGCATCTACTCAAAACAAGTGGTACTGAGGCAACTGAAGGCGGTACAATTTTTTTTTCTTCTCTTGTTTTTCATCATATCAATTTCTTTACTTTCCATGTGTCTCAATGATCTTCTGTGTTTCATTTTTATTATTGACATTTATTTATTTTTTTAAAAAAAGAAAAAAAACAAGTTTTAACATTCTGTTACTACGATCGATCGCAACAAGTATGAGATCGAGCGCAGTAACTGAATGATGACCTTAACATTCTGTTAGTGCGATCGAACGCACCCTGGGTGCGATCGAGCGCACATCACCCACACACGCACACCCTTGCCCGAATGCAATCGAACACACCATGCGTGCGATCAAGCGCACTCGGACAGTAGGGCACGTGACCTATTTTAGGACACTTTCTCCTAATCCCCCTCACAATCTCCCGGCACCGTACAAGTCCCCAAAGCACCCAACTCCGGCCACCTCCTCTACTAACACACCTACACCATTTTCCACCACTTCAACCACCTCCACACCACTGCACCATCACTGCACGGCCCCATTCTACCACACGACCATCACCCTTATCACATATCACACATTCCGTCCCATCAACACCCCATCTCCGAACACTCCCCTAACCTCCAATTTTTTCTTTTTCTTTTTGCAATTGTGGGTGTTCATCCACCCACATTGCCTCTGTGTTGGGCGTTTCTTTTCTTTGCAGGGGTTTTGGGCATCTTTTGTTGTATTTTGCCACTGTGGTCATCAAAAGTGCACACCAACTGTTCGACAAAAGTCCCCAATCAAGCTTAACATGCCTAGAACCCGTGCTTCATCCTCCCGAGGGTCCAAGGGCCAAGCTATTTCTCCCCCGCCCACTTTTGAAGAGCGGGAGCTACTGTTTGAGACTACCTTCACCATTCGCGAAGACTTTCAAAACCATGAGGCAACTCAATGGGCGGTCGTCGAGTTCAAGCGAAGGGGGCTCAAAAAGCTGTTCAAACCGGTCACCTCCATCGCCTACCGGAAGTTGGTCATTGAATTCTATGCCAAACTGTCCCATGACTGCAACAATTTGCCCGCTCTCTCTTCAAAGGTGCAAGGCCAAGCTATTGATGTGACTAGGGCCAACATTGCAGCAGCACTTCAATGCAATGATGAGCACCCTCCAGAAGCTGCACATCTTGCTGAGCAACTGCCCCGATACTATGTGGCGGAAATCATTGAGGATATGTGCCAAGGGCACTATGCTGATGCCCACCATAATGCTGGCAGCCGGTCCAAGCTACCTCAAAGGCTTTGGTTTGTGGACCCAATACTACACCGCAATGCCTTCCCCTTGGGACACAAAACTCAAAGGCGTGATCAATTTCTCCAAACCCTCTACGCCTTCCACAAAGATGCTTGGTACTCCATTCCTGACATCATTTGGAACCAAATACATAAATTTTGGAATGGAGTGCACATTGGGGGAGTAGAGTCCACTCATTCATGGAGGTTGCCTTTCCCACACCTCATCACGTATATTCTTCGGAAAAAGGGCATCAAGGGCACCACAGCTAATGAGCCGGTAACTACTACTCCTATATTTGGCATTCGCCAATGGAATAAAAGCTGCTCCCATATGCCCTAGATACTCCCAGCACTAGCAGCTGGTGAAAGAGAGAGTGAGGCCGAGCCAATGGCCGAAGATGAACCGGCAGCTGAGCTGGCAGCAGTAGAGGAGGAGGAGGCCCCGATCATTTTTCGAGCTACACAATACCGCTCCCTTAGTGAAGAGATGGCAGGCCTTCGGAGAGAGCTGGCTAATCAAAAAAGGGAGTCTCGGGAAGATAAAGCACTGATGGATCAACGATTAGCTGCCTTGGAAGAATTGATGCGGTCCATCCTTAGCTGTTTGCCACCACCATTTGGAACATCTACTTCTAGATAGCACTGAGATGGGACCACCGTTTGACTGAAGACGTAAAACTTAGCGCTCATGGGAGGCACCCCATAGTTTATCCTTTTATTTTGTTTTGCTCAAGTGTGTTTTAAGTTAATCTTTTATTTATCTTTAGTTTTGTTCCTTGTTACTTGTTTGTGTGTTTTCTTATTCTGCAAGGACAAGTGTGTTTCACTTCAAGTTTGGAGGTGTGCTATGAGCCATGCTTTCCAAGATCATATCGACCATCTCCCGAGTACATTCTTTCCTTTACTTAGACACATTGGAGACAATGTGTCATTTGAGTTTGTGAGTATGGGCACACATGATTGTTCACACACTTTGTCCCAATTTCAAGTTATTTGTTTGTGTGTTTGTTTGTTCAAAAAAAAAAAAAAAAGTTTATGCATGTTCGTGTTTGCTCGAAAATTTTAAGTTGATCTAAAAGAATTGTGGCTTGAATTCATCAGTGAGCTTAAAATTTTGAACACATGATCTGATGAGTGAATCTGTTAGTTTGATTACTTGTTTAGGACAGTTGAAAAATCACATGGTTGATCTAAGCACACAAGCACATTAGCACATAATCTGAGGTATGACATGAGGTTAAATATGTGTGTTTCTGCATCTTGGATGAAATTGGATGACTTATTAGATGACAATGTGGCATATATATTGTAAAAAGAAAAAAAAAAAAGAAAAAAGATATGGAATAAATGATCATTGATGGCTTTTCACTGAGTAACTGGATCTCTTGTCTCAAAGCATTGAGTGTTCACATCAAAAGGTGAAAAATGTTGATTTGATCAATGTCATGGTTAGTTGGTTTTCTATCATTTTTGACTCGAGTTAGTAGGTCCTTAGGGGTGTCTCTACACCTAATGCCCTAAAACTACCTGGTTTGAGAGTCATTGACTTAACACTCGCTACATGGATCAATTAGAAAGCTTAAGGAAACCAAACATTGCACAACCTGACCAAAAAAAAATATGCCATGGTTGTTCATTCTAATAGGGATTTCAATGAATTTTGAGATATGGAGACATTACACATTGGAAAGATTTGGAAGCCTCATAATTTTGTGCTAATTCACTATACACAATTTTCAAACTTGTAATGATTTAGCATGTCCTTTGTAAGTAATTGAACTTTGAGATCCAATTCATTGTGAAGATGAAGTTCATCTTTTTAAACTTGCTAATGAATGAAAATCATGATCTTGAAGTGATACTTTAATTTTTGGGATAACATGAACTGTGCATGATGTTTGTGGGTAACAATTCTGGAAAACCCTCACGAGACTTCACTCGTCCACTAGGAAATTCCTAGGGGTTTAAAAGGCTTGTTACATACGCTAAATGCAATCGTATATCCCACGAAATATGAATTTATCTTTTTGTTTTATGTTTTTCCATTTTATTTTCAGCTTTGTATTGCTAAGGGACTAGCAATATGTAAGTTTGGGGGTGTGTTAAGTGCCAAAATATTCATATTTTTAGCCCTTAACTTACATGTTTTAATTCTTTAGTTTTAGTTAATTCATGCTATTTTACTTCATTCTTGTATTTTCTTTGTTTTATAGGTTTTTGGAAGAAAAAAAAGCGTTTCCGGAAAAGTTCCAAGCTTAAAGGGAAAATTGGGAAGACCTAGAAGATATGGTTACGCTTAGCCAATCATGGTTAAAGTTTAATCAAATAAAGAAAAAGGATTAAATCAGAATTTCTCAAATAAAAGTCAAAATCGGATTGGAGGCAAAATTGGATTCTGCATACCTCTCAGTATTTTGACCATAAATTTCAGCTCAAATATCCAATTGAGATGATTCAAGCGGTATTGGAAAGCTAACGCAAAATAATACAAATCATTGTGAAGTATCATTTTCCCAATCCGGAGCGTCGAAAGGCCAAAATCGCCCCGTAAGATGGGACCGCAATGCTCGGCGAATTCTATTCCGATTTGGACTTAGGTTTTCTTTATCCTAATTGGACTTGGACTTAAATCTCCGAAATTCCTAGGATTACTAGGGCTTTTAGGACTCTTCTAAACCCTATAAATAGACCTCTAAGCCTCACAATTCAATAGACAATTGAGGAGAATTAGAAAGAGACAACTTTGGGGAGAGGAATTGGAGGCTACTTCTAGGAGCGGTTTTCGGTTCTTTCTTTACCTTTTCTTTTCCTTTTATTTTAACTATGTGTAACTAACTCTTAATGAGGGCTAGATTGAATCCCTAATTATGTTTATTTAATATTTCAATATTGGCGCCTTTTTGATAATCATATTGTGTTGCTTAACTTGATTAATTCCTATTTTCTTGAATTCCTCATATGTATGTGACTGGCCATTATATGCATGTGGTATAGACTAGTTAGTTAAATCAATTTGGATGACCGAGTCCTGGGTTTAACATAAGTAACAAAAGATATCCACACTGGATTCTTGGGTGAATCAACATGGGGAACCAGGAGTAGACACCCATGCCCTAGGCCTTATGTGTTTGTCGATTTTCATAAATTTATGCTTTCTTAAAGAACAACTTAGTAGACACCCATGCTAAATCCTTTAAGAAAGAAAAGAATTAGAGTAGACACCCATGCCTAATTCGTTGCTTAGGAAAATCAATAGCTTAAGGAGTAGACACCCATGCCCTTAGGTTGGCAAACATTAAGTACTTATAATATGATTGGATCATTGGCATATTGTTATATTATCTAAGTATAATTAGTGGTAGATATCAAAGCCCTACCTTTACCTTTACTTTATCTTTATATATATATATTTTTACTTCTTTTTCACAATATCAATTCAATGACCAGTTGATATTTTTAATTAATTCTAAACAAAATCACAATCTCCGTGGGTTCGACCTCGTACTTGTTGCACTATACTATTATTTTGATCTTGTGCACTTGCGAGTTAAAACGTACTAAATATTATCTATTAATTTAGGTAGTATTTAGCACAACACTTGGCCTCGGCTTTTTAATAGAAACTGAGAGATCCCAGGGTTTTTGATGATAACCCCCTCCATTCGAACATCTGACGCAAGGTACCATGGCCTTAATTTTTGAATTGAAAACTGACGGAGCCAGGATTTTTCATGATAACCCCCTCCATTTGAACATCTGAGGCAAGGTAACTTTGCCACAGTATTTGAATTGAAGCAGAGAAAGGACAAAATTTTTGATGATTAGCCCATCCGTTCAAACATCCGGGGCAAGGTAACTTGACCTCAGTTTTTGAATTGAAACTGGGAGAGCCCGGGCTTTGGATGATAACAACCTCCATTCGAACATGCAGCGGAAGGTAACTTGGCTTTGGTTTTTTAATTGAAATTGAGAGAGCCCAGGGTTTTTGGACGATAACCCCTTATGTTCGAACATACAGGGAAAGGTACCATGGCCTTAATTTTTGAATTGAAAACTGACATAGCCCAGGGTTTTTGACGATAGCCCCATCCATCCGAACATCCAAGGTAACCTAGCCTCGGTTTTCGAATAGAAATTGGGAGATCCCAGGGTTTTTGATGATAACCCACTCGATTGCAACATCCATAGCAAGGTAACTTGGCCTCAGTTTTTGAATTGAAAACTGATAGAGCCCATGGTTTTTGATGAAAACCCCTCCATTCGAACATCTGGGGCAATGTAACTTGACCTCAGTTTTTGAATTGAAAACTAAGAGAGCCCGGGGTCTTTGATTATAACACCTCCAATCGAACATCCGAGGCAAGTTAACTTGGCCTTGATGGTTGATTTCAAACCGAGAGATCTCAGGGTTTTTGATTTATAAACTCTACCATTTAAACATCCGTGGCAAGGTACCTTGGCTTTAGCTTTTTAATTAAAAACTGACAGAGCCCGGGGTTTTTGATGATAACCCCCTCCAGTCAAACATTTGAGGCAAGGTAACTTGCCCTTGGTTTTTGAATTGAAAACAGAGAAAGCTAGGGGTTTTTGATGATAATGCCCACCATTTGAACATCAGGGGCAAAGTAACTAGGCCTCGGTTTTTGAATTTAAATTGAGAGAGCACGGGGTTTTTGATGATAACCCCTCCATTCGAACATCCGACGCAAGGAACCATGGCCTTAATTTTTGAATTGAAAACTGACAGAGCCTAGGGTTTTTCATGATAACCCCCTCCATTCGAACATCCAAGGTAACTTGGCATCGGTTTTTTAATAGAAACTGAGAGATCCCAAGGTTTTTGATGATAACCCCCTCCATTGCAACATCCGCCACAAGGTAACTTGGCCTCAGTTTTTGAATTGAAAACTGGGAGAGCCCAGGCTTTTTGAGGAAAACGCCTCCATTCAAACAACCGGGGCATCGCAACTTGGCCTCAGTTTTTGAATTGAAAACTGAGAGAGCCCGGGGTTTTTGATGATAACACATCTATTCAAACATCCACGGCAAGTTACCTTGGCATTAGTTTTTAAATTGAAAACAGACAGAGCATGGGGTTTTTGATGATATCCCCCTCCATTCGAACATCTGAGGCAAGGTAACTTGGCCACAGTTTTTGAATTGAAGCAGAGAAAGGACGGGATTTTTGATGATAAGGCCCTCATTTCAAACATCTGGGGCAAGGTAACTTGACCTCGGCTTTTGAATTGAAACTGGTAGAGCCTGGGCTTTTAATGATAACAACCTTCATACAAACATGCCGCGGAAGGTAACTTGGCTTTGGTTTTTTGATTGAAACTGAGAGAGCCTGGGGTTTTTGACGATAACACCTTATGTTTGAATATCCGTGGAAAGGTACCTTGGCCTTCATTTTTGAATTGCAAACTGACATAGCCCAGGGTTTTTGATGATAACCCCATCCATTCAAACATCCAAGGTAACTTGGCCTCAGTTATTGAATAGAAATTGGGAGATCCCAGGGTTTTTGATGATAACCTCCTCGATTGCAACATCCGCAACAAGGTAACGTGGCCTCAGTTTTTGGATTGAAAATTGGTAGAGCCCAAGGTTTTTAATGAAAACCCCTCCATTCAAACATGATAAGTGCTAAAATATTCATATTTTCAGCCCTTAACTTGCATGTTTTAATCCTTTGGTTTTGGTTAGTTAGGTCATTTTAATTCCTTTTTGTGTTTTTCATACTTTTTTAGGCTTTTGGAAGAAAATAAAGTAAATCTAGATGATTTGGGCTCAAAAAAAGAAGATGAGAAAATTGAGAGCTCTCTGACACTGCGATCGATCACAGGGTACCTGCGATCGAGCGCAGTACCTGAGAAGATCAAACACAAATCAGGCCTGGAGCAATTGAGCGCATGACAGAAGAAGGATTGATCGCAGACCTGCAATCGAGCACACACGGGTTGCGATCGATCACACCCGTGCGCATGAGACACATCAAGTGGCGGCTAGAATGTCTTTCTTTCCATATTAGGGTTTTCCAACTCCCAATTGTAATAGGTTTTGAAACCCTAAGAAATCCATAGGTTTACTACTTTGTCAAGGACTTCTAAAGCCTATAAATAGACCCTTAAGCCTCTAGAATAGATATACTTTGTAAGGAGAAGAATATGAGCTCTTCAAGTTCAAGTCTCAGGTTTATTCTTTTCCTTTCTTTTCTTTTCTTTATGAAGATGTTTAACATCAATTTTATGTGTAGCTAATTTAATTAGTAGGGCTTGATTGAAGCCCTAGTTATGTTTAGTTAATATTTCAATATTGGCGCCCTTGTAATGATCTTGTTGTGCTATTTAGCTTGATTAACACCTACTTGCATGAATTCCTCATATGTGTGTGCCTGATCAACATATGCATGTGGTATGGACTAGTTAATTAAATCAATTTAGATGTCCGAGTCTTGGGTTTAATAGAAGTAACAAAAGAATCCACACCGCGATTCTTGGGTTAATCAACATGGGGAACCGGGAGTATACCCCATGCCCTAGGCCTCATGTGTTTGTCGATTTCCATAGAGTATATGCTTTCCTAAGGAACAACTTAGTATACACCATGCTAAATCCCTTAAAAAAGAAAAGAGTTAGAATATACGCCATGCCTAACTCGTTGCTTAGGGAAATCTATAGCTTAAGGAGTATACGCCATGCCCTTAGGTTGACAAACATTAGATATGCATAACATGATCAAAGCATTGACATATTGTTATATTAGCTAAATATAATTAGTGGTGGATATCAAAGCCCTACTTTTTATTATCATCACTTAGACAATTAATCTTTGTTTTGCTTAAGGAATTTATTTTTAAACAAAAATTCAGCAATCCTCGTGGGAATGATCCTGTACTTGCACCATATACTACTATGTTGACCTTGTGCACTTGCAGGTAAAACGTACAATTATTTTCCTATTAATTTAGGTAGATATTTGCACAACAGAACATCCGGGGGAACGTAACTTGACCTCAGTTTTTGAATTGAAAACTGAGAGAGCCCGGGGTCTTTGATTATAACACCACCATTCGAACATCCGAGGCAAGTTAACTTGGCCTCGGTGTTTGATTTCAAACTGAGAGATCCCGGGGTTTTTCATGATAAACCCTACCATTTAAACATCCATGGTAAGGTACCTTGGCTTTAGTTTTTAAATTAAAAACTGACAAAGCCTGGGTTTTGGACCCCCTTCAGTCGAACATCCGAGGCAAGGTAACTTGCCCTTGGTTTTTGAATTGAAAACTGAGAAAGCCCGGGGATTTTTGATGATAACGCCCACCATTCAAACATCCGAGGCAAGGTAACTTGTCCTCGATTGTTGAATTGAAATTGAGAGAGCCCAGGTTTTTGATGATAACACCTTGCCGCTCGAATATCCAGGGCGAGGTAACTTGGACATAGTTATTTTTTTTATGATAACCCTTCTTTTTGAACATCTGACGCACAGAACCATGGCCGTAATTTTTGAATTGAAAACTGACAAAGCCTAGAGTTTTTGATGATAACCCCCTCCATTCGAACATCCAAGGTACTTTGACCTCGGTTTTTTTATAGAAACTAAGAGATGCCAGGGTTTTTGATGATAACCCCCTCTATTCGAACATCCGCGCAAGGTACCATGGCCTTAATTTTTGAATTGAAAACTGACAAAGCCTAGGGTTTTTCATGATAACCCCCTCCATTCGAACATCCAAGGTACTTTGGACTCGGTTTTTTTTTTTTATAGAAACTGAGAGATCCTAGGGTTTTTGATGATAACGCCCTCCATTACAACATCCGCTGCATGGTAACTTGGCCTCAATTTTTGAATTGAAAACTGAGAGAGCCAAGGCTTTTTGAGGAAATCCCCTCCATTCAAACAACCGGGGCACCGCAACTTGGCCTCAGCTTTTGAATTGAAAACTAAGAGAGCCCGAGGTTTTTGATGATAACACAGCCATTCAAACATCCACAACAAGGTACCTTCGCATTAGTTTTTAAAATGAAAACAGGCAGAGCATGGGATTTTTGCTGATAACCCCCTTCATTCGAACATCTGAGGCAAGGTAACTTTGTCACAGTTTTTGAATTGAAGCAGAGAAAGGACAGGATTTTTCAAGATAAGCCCCTCCGTTCGAACATCCGGGGCAAGGCAACTTGCCCTCGGTTTTTGAATTGAAACTAGTAGAGCCCGAGCTTCTAATGATAACAACCTCCATTCGAACATGCGGTGGAAGGTAACTTGGTTTTGGTTTTTAATTGAAACTGAGAGAGCCCGGGGTTTTTGACAATAACCCTTATGTTCGAACATTCGGGGAAAGGTACCTTGGCCTTAATCTTTGAATTGAAAACTGACATAGCCCAGGGTTTTTGATGATAACCCCATCCATTCAAACATCCTAGGTAACTTGGCCTCGGTTATTGAATAGAAACTAGGTGATCCCAAGGTTTTTGATGATAACCCCCTCGATTGCAACATCCGCGGCAAGGTAACGTGGCCGCAGTTTTTGGATTGAAAACTGGTAGAGCCCAGGGTTTTTGATGAAAACCCCTCCATTCGAACATTCGGGGGAACGTAACTTGACCTTAGTTTTTGAATTGAAAACTGAGAGAGCCCAAGGTCATTGATTATAACACTTCCATTCGAACATCTGAGGCTAGTTAACCTGGCCTCGGTGTTTGATTTCAAACCGAGAGATCCTGGGGTTTTTGATGATAAACCCTACCATTTAAACATCCGCGGCAAGGTACCTTAGCTTTAGTTTTTAAATTAAAAACTGACAGAGCCCTGGGTTTTTGACGATAGCCCCCTCTAGTCGAACATCCAAGGTAACTTGGCCTTGGTTTTTGAATTGAAAACTGAGAAAGCCCGGGGTTTTTGATGATAACGCCAACCATTCAAACATTTGAGGCAAGGTAACTTGTCCTCGGTTGTTGAATTGAAATTGAGAGGGCCCAGGTTTTTGATGATAATACACTGTCGCTCGAATCTCTAGGGCAAGGTAACTTGGACATTGTTCTTTTTTTATTAAGCCCTCCATTCGAACATCCGACGCACGGAACCATGGCCTTAATTTTTGAATTCAAAACTGACAAAGCCTAGGGTTTTTGATGATAACCCCCTCCATTCGAACATCCAAGGTAACTTGGCCTTGGTTTTTTAATAGAAACTGAGAGATCCCAGGGTTTTTCATGATAACCCCCTCCATTCGAACATTCGACGCAAGCTACCATGGCCTTAATTTTTGAATTGAAAACTGATAGAGCCTAGGGTTTTTCATGATAACCCCCTCCATTCGAACATCCAAGGTACTTTGGCCTCGGTTTTTTTACAGAAACTGAGAGATCACAGGGTTTTTGATGATAACGCCCTCCATTAAAACATCCGCTGCATGGTAACTTGGTCTCAATTTTTGAATTGAAAACTGAGAGAGCCCAGGCTTTTTGAGGAAATCCCCTCCATTCAAACAACCGGGGCACCACAACTTGGCCTCAGCTTTTGAATTGAAAACTGACAGAGCCCAAGGTTTTTTATGATAACACAGCCATACAAACATCCGCGGCAACGTACCTTGGCATTAGTTTTTAAATTGAAAATAGACGGAGCATGAGGTTTTTGATTGAAAACTGATAGAACATGGGGTTTTTGATGGTAACCCCCTCTATTCAAACATCTGAGGCAAGTGATGTGTGCTAAATATTGCATATTTGGACCCCTTAATTTACTTGTGTTAATCCTTTAGCTGTGTTATTATCTGATGTTCTGTGTTAGTTTTGTGTTTTTAGTATTTTGTAGGTGTTGAAGAAAAACTACTTTTTGGAAGAAAACATACTTTGAGAAGACCTAGATGATGTGGTTAAGTTTAACCAAATCCAAAAAATGGGTAAATCGGATTAAGGATAAGATTGGATAAAATTTCGAATTGGATTCAAATTCAGATTCTACACGTCTCAGTATTTTGACCATAACTTTTCGCTCACATATCCGATTGAGGTGATTCAAGTGGCGTTGGAAAGCTAACTCAAAATACTACAATTCATTGTGAAATAGGATTTTCCTAATTCGGACGTTTACTATTCCAAAATCGTCCCGTAATTAAATGGTACAAACCTGGACGAATTGTATCCGATTTCAACTTGTAAAACCCTAAGTTTTAGGTCTATAAATAGGGAATTATCAGATTAGTTGAGGGGGCTACGAATTTGAAGATTGCAGAGGAGAAAGAAGAGAGTTTAAGGTTTTCCTAACTTTTGAATCTCTACTTTGTGATTCTTATTTGTAAGTACTCGATTTTACATTATGAATTCAATCAATTTTGTTTTGTCTTTCAATAACATGAGAGGCTAAACCTTCAACTAAGGTTGAAGATGAAGCCTCACTTATGATTAGCAACTTTGTTTCATGTATGTAATATTTCCCAATTTAATGGTTTAATTGCTCTATTGTTTTACTTCTAATCAATTGGATTGAATAACTCTTGGATATCTTTTGTGATTCAAGGATACACTTGATGATTTAAGATTATTCAATATAATTGATTGCTTGGTTTTCTTTGTTAAAAATTGGATTTCCTCTGTGATTTATTCTCTGGATACAATTGATGTTTTGATAAAGATTGGATATTTTCTTGTGATTTACGGATACAGTTAATGATTTGATCGAATATTGGATTTCTTTTGTGATTTGGGTTATGAATGGATACATGGGATCTTTTGATTAATTCTTTGAAGCAATAGTAAAACAAACTTAAGATTTATATGTGAGAACTTTGGGGAATATTATAGATCATGAAATTATGTTGTTATGAATTTGTGAGTGCGGATTCCGAAACCTTAGTGCTTCGTCATAAGATTTCAATCACTTTAAATTGCTTATGCTTTGGCTTTTTCATTCAAACAAAAAAAAAACTCTCAAAAATTTGGAACTAGACTAGGGTTTAATTAATTTAGATTTAAAATTGCTTTCAATAATACAATTCCCTATGGGTTCGATCTCGCACTTGCAATCCATTAACTACAATTGATTCGTGCACTTGCGAGTTAAATAAATTTGCACAACAGCAAGCTAACTTTTCCACAGTTTTTGAATTGAAGCAGAGAAAGGACAGGATTTTTCATGATAAGCCCCTCCGTTCGAACATCCGGGGCAAGGCAACTTACCCTCTGTTTTTAAATTGAAACTAGCAGAGCCAAGGCTTTTGATGATAACAGCCTCCTTTCGAACATGCGGCGGAAGGTAACTTGGCTTTGGTTTTTTAATTGAAACTGAGAGAGCCCAGGGTTTTTGACAATAACCCCTTATGTTTGAACATCCGGGGAAAGGTACCTTGGCCTTAATTTTTGAATTGAAAACTGACATAGCCCAGGGGTTTTGATGATAACCCCATCCATTCGAACTTCCAAGGTAACTTGGCCTCGGTTTTTGAATAGAATCTGGGAGATCCTAGGGTTTTTGAAGATAACCCCTTTATTGCAACATCCGCCGTAAGGTAACTTGGCCTTAGTTTTTGAATTTAAAACTGATAGAGCCCAGGGTTTTTGATAAAAACCCGTCCATTCGAACATCCGGAGCAACATAACTTTACCTCAGTTTTTGAATTGAAAACTGAGAGAGCCTGGGTTCTTTAATTATAACACCTCCATTCGAACATCTGAGGCAAGTTAACCTGGCCTCGGTGATTGATTTCAAACCGAGAGATCCCAGGGTTTTTGATGATAAACCCTACCATTTAACATCTACGGCAAGGTACCTTGGCTTTAGTTTTTAAATTAAAAATTGATAGAGCCTGGGGTTTTAGACGATAACCCCCTCCAGTCGAACATCCGAGGCAAGGTAACTTGGCCTCGGTTTTTGAATTGAAAACTGAGAAAGCCCGGGGTTTTTGATGATAACGCCCACCATTCAAACATCCGAGGCAAGGTGACTTGTGCTCGGTGGTTGAATTGAAATTGAGAGCGCCTGAGTTTTTGATGATAACACCCTGCAGCTCAAATATCCTGGGCAAGATAACTTGGACACAGTTTTTCAATTGAAAACTGAGGGAGCTAGTGGTTTTTGATGATAAACCCTTCCATTCGAACATCCAAGCCAAGGTACCTTGGCATCGATTTTTGGTTGGAAAACTAAGAAAGCCCGTGGTTTTTCATGATAACGCCCACCAGTCAAGCATCAAAGGCAAGGTTACTCGGCCTTGGTTTTTTGAATTTAAGCTGAGAGAGGACAAGGTTTTTGATGATAACCCCTCCATTCGAACATCCGATGCAAGGTACCATGGCCTTAATTTTTGAATTGAAAATTGATAGAGCCTAGGGTTTTTCATGATAACCCCCTCCATTCGAACATCCAAGGTAACTTGGCCTCGGTTTTTGATTACAAACTGAGAGATCCCAGGGTTTTTGATGATAACCCCCTCCATTGCAACATCTGCTGCAAGAAAACTTGGCCTTAGTTTTTGAATTGAAAATTGAGAGAGCCTAGGCTTTTTGAGGAAAACCCCTCCATTCAAACAACCGGGGCACCGTAACTTGGCCTCAGTTTTTGAATTGAAAATCAAGAGAGCCTAGGGTTTTTG
>NC_081548.1:11688498-11705060 GCF_901000735.1 Corylus avellana | reverse complement strand
AGATCTACATGCCTTGATATATATTGTGTTATAATGAGATTAATGATAGGTTAGTAAAGTTAATGAGTATATATGGGAATATGGGCATACATTAATTGTAGTGCATGAAACTCTTACTCACTGCAAAAAAAATGCAGAATTAGTGATGTGTCTACAATGCACTAATTTTTGCCACGTCACCAAATAGTGATGTTTCAATTTCCCACATGTTACTAAAGAATTTTGTGACGTGTCAAATTGTTACCAAACGGTAACGTGTCAATTGTGACACATCATCATTTGGTGGCGTGTCAACAATTAGCACGTTACTAATTTGAAATCATTAAAAAAAAATTGAAATGAAATTAATTTGTGACGTGTTGTTTTAAACACGTCATTATTTGGTGACGTATCAAGTTTGACACGTTAAAAAAGGGTAACGTGTCAAAGTGACACGTCACTATATGGTGACATGTTACATTGGCACGTTACCAAAAGGTGACGTGTCAATGTGCCACGTTACCCCTTTGGTGAAGTGTTCACGTCACCTTTTGCTAACGAGTCAAAGTAACACGTTACCAAAGGAGTGATGTGTCGCTTTAACACGTTACCATTTGGTAACGTGTGAAAGTGATACATCACCCAAAAGGTGACGTGTTAATATATCTGAGAATGCTTAGAATTGCGACACATGCCCATATTTTTAATATCTGAACCTTTTTTTTTATTTTTACCTCTGGTCATTAATTAGTGTAATTAATTGTGTTGATTATATTTTAAGAGTTTTCCATACATAAATTATTCAATAAATTAAGTATTATTAATGTCCCAATCAAATAAGGAAACAAATAATATAAATGAAATTATAACCTTTTATTTTTCACACCAATAATATTTTGTTTAAATTTTAAATTTCTTTTATTCATAATTTTTAATAATTGAACCGTGCAAATATTGAAAGGGTTTTTCCTTTTTTTATATATATATTTTTTAATGAATTAAGCGTACGATTTTTCCTTAATTAATTCCTTTTAACTTTTTTTTTTTTTTTTTTTTTTAACTCACGTGTCCATGTTTTCTTTTTTTTTTTTTAAAAAAAAATTTTAAAATTTTTTACTCATAATTTTTAATAATTGAACTGTGCAAATATTGAAGGGGTTTTTCCCTTTTCTATTTTTTTTTAATGAATTAAGTGTACGATTTTTCCTTAATTAATTCCTTTTATCCTTTCTTTTTATTAACTCATGTTTATTTGTCACACCCTAAATCACGATTTTTTTTTTCTTGAATAAATTAAGTGTCTTAATACATTAGTATCTCTCCCTTTATTAAAACACAAATTTTCCTTAATTAATTCGTTTTGACCGTTCATTTTATTAAGTCACATTTATCTCTCTCACTCTAAATCATGTCGGTCTCTCTCACTCTAAACTCACCATCTCCTTCTACGGCAACAACGTTTCAAAACACTTTCCTATATAAGTTGACGATTGCACAAAGTTTATTTGATCAGTTTCATGAGAATATATGTGACTCTGAACTATAATTTAAGGTATGAGATATTCGAGATAAATGTATCTTTGTGCTTTTATATATAAATTTTTAGCAATTGTGAATTGATTATTTTTAGTTTGTTTCTTGAGAATTTTTTTGGTACGAAACACCGTTTTAAAGTAGAGATTAGGTAGAGATTGTATCTCTCCCTTTATTAAAACACAATTTTTCTTTAATTATTCATTTTGACTCTTCGTTTTATTAACTCACATTTATCTCTCTCACCCTAAATCACGTCAATCTCTCTCACTCTAAACTCACGTCTCCCGTCCCCAAGTGGTAGCTCAATCGGTTGTGAACCACACCTAATGAAGCGGAGGTCACTAGTTCGAATCCCCCTCCCCCTTTCCTTGTGTAGACATGTCAAAAATAAATAAATAAATAAACTCACGTCTCCCCTTCTACGGCAACAACGTTTCAAAACTCTTTCCTATAGAAGTTGACGGTTGCACAAAGTTTATTTGATTAGTTTCATAGAAATATACATGACTTCGAACTATGATTTAAGGTATGAGATATTCGAGATGAATGTATCTTTGCGCTTTTATGTATAAATTTTTAGCAGCATTTAATTGATGATTGAGAATATTTTTTTTTTTTTTTTTGGTACCAAGCACCGTTTTAAATTAGAGATTAGGTAGAGATGAATATGTTTCCGTTTTGTTTTGTGAAATTTTTTGTTCAGCTTTTTTCTTTTTATTTTTATTTTTTGTGGGTATTCAAATATTCTTCATTTGAATGTTTTATAGTTTTTTTCTTTTTTCTTTTTTTCATTTGCTTTTTTGAATGTTCATAATTATGAGTTTTATTTGTATTAAAATATAATAGGTATTACACCAAAAATATTAAAATTTTATGCTAATTTTATATTAATACTTTAATAATCAGAATTCATGTTTTCTTGCTTTTTTATTTATTTATTATTATTATTATTATTTTATGCTTTTCATTTTAAACTACACATATGGGAATGAATTTAGGTTGTTTTAATTTATTTTTTTTAGATTAAGGGAAGATTGAAATGATTTATTTGATTGCATTAAGGTGGTGTTTGGCAATTAGGTGGAGTCAGCCACTGTGGATTCTCGATAACAATGCTTTGTAAACACAACCCATCAGTCTCCCATTTATGAAATTACACTCTTGTCCTTCGTTTTATTCCCCTTTTTTTTACCCATCAACGCTGCCCCAACCTTCATTTTCTTCCCCTTTTTTCCCAGGCATGAAAGGACCCCAACCTTCATTTTCTTCCTCTTTTTCCCAGCGCACGAGCTCTTCTCCCTCACACAATCTCCCCTACGAGCCCATCGCACTTTCACCCCCACCCCCAAATCTTCATCCTCATGGAGTCTTCTCCTACACGGCTGTCTTCTCCATCCGCTAGCTGCCCCCGCCATTTCCCTTAGCGGAGTCTTCTCATTCTTTTTTTTTTTTTTTTTTGAAATGGTCTTCTCATTCTTTTTATTTTCCTTTCAATGCAAGCTTTAACTGTGAAGATTGCTTGGTGCAAGAATTGCGTTGTCTGTTTCCTATTTGATTGATCTTTGGAAGAATGAACCGAGATTAGCTATTACCTTGTAGATTCTCCCCAAAAAATTTGTTCTGTAGAGACTGATATGGTTTTACAATTTTCTTGTAAATGGAATGTCAGAGAGTTCTAAGGAAAGTGATTTTGAAAGTGGTTGACGGCTCCACACAAGGGGCTGTTTTTTAAGTGGGATTCTATAAGCTGATAAAATTTTGGAGAATATTGGTGTATAAATGCTGCTTTCATAAAGGACATTTTTCTAGTTATGCCATATTGTCGTTGAAGGATGGAGCACGGGGGGGTGGGGTTTCCTGCTTTGGGGATTTTCAGGGAAAAAACCTCAAAAAGTGTCCAGAAAAAGACAAGGGCAATATGGTCAAAGTGTGTGAAATATTAATGTTGAAAGTTCAAAGTTTGATGGTCAGTGGTCAAAAGGTGAACAGGGTCTAGGACAACCCGGTTGCCAAACTAGGCCTAAATATTGAGTGAAAGATTTTGTTATTTTTGTATCCATAAAAAAAAAATAAAAAAAATAAAAAAAAAAATTTGTTATTTTGCTTTGTATTAAGCTGCAGATTCTATCCATACTTGGGAAGAGTTAACCACCAAGTTTCTGAAGAAGTTTTTCCCAGCCCAGAAGACAAAACAACTTAAAAGGGAACTTCAAATGTTCCAACAATGAGACGAAGATTTGTTCTTTGAGGCCTGGGATCATTTCAATTCCTTGCTTCTAAAGTGCCCACATCACATCCCTCAAGATGAGCAGGTACAATTTTCTATGAAGGATTAGATGATACTAACAAAGAGATGGTTGACTCAGCTTATGGAGGAACACTTAAGGGGAAGAGTAGTGAGGAAGCAATGGAACTTTTTGAGACATTAAGTGAGCATTCCCAGCAATTCTGCTCAAGAGGAAGGAGAGGAGTCAAAAGCAAAGGCATGTATGAAGTAAAACTCAGTGGGGGATCACCCAATCATATGGCTGCTATAGAAAAGAAGTTGGACATGATTGTCAAGGCCATGACTGCTCAGAAAATATCACCTTTGCAACAGGACACACCAATCTAGATATGTGCTATTTGTTCTCATCTAGATCACACTACTGAGATGTGTCCCTTATCTTCATTTGCAGAGCAAGAAGAGGTGAATTATGTGGGACAAAACAATTACCCCCACAAGAACAATCCATACTCCAATACTTACAATCCAGGATGGCGCAACCATCCAAATTTCTCTTGGAGTAATAATCAAGGACAGCAGAAAGGGCCCTAACAAGCAAGCCAACCAACTCAAGAGTCAAAGATGAACCAACTGGAGAGTATGATACACAACCTGGTGACTTCACAACAACAATTCACGGCTGATAAAAAACAATTCAATACAAAGACTGATCAAGCCATTCAAAGACTAGAAGTGTAAATGGGCCAGATGGCAAAGGAGCTGAGCGAGAGGAAGCAGGGAGAATTTTCAGCTCAAACCATACCTAACCCAGGGAGTCACCAGCAGCTGAAAGCAGCCACAGCTCTCAGAGGTCCTGTTCCTGCACCACCAAAGGCACTTGAGCCAAATTCTGAAGAGCTCAAGTGCAACTCTTCACATTAAAAGACATTACAATCACAAGTAGAAGTGTTTGAGCAATCCAGGAGCTCAAACGCATTTACTCAAAACAAGTGGTACTGAGGCCACTGAAGGCGGTACAATTTTTTTTTCTTCTCTTGTTTTTCATCATATCAATTTCTTTACTTTCCATGTGTCTCAATTATCTTCTGTGTTTCATTTTTATTATTGACATTTATTTAAAAAAAAAAAAAGAAAAAAAAAACAAGTTTTAACATTCTGTTACTACGATCGATCGCAACAAGTATGAGATCGAGCGCAGTAACTGAATGATGACCTTAACATTCTGTTAGTGCGATCGAACGCACCCTGGGTGCGATCGAGCGCACATCACCCACACACGCACACCCTTGCCCAAATGCAATCGAACACACCATGCGTGCGATCAAGCACACTCGGACAGTAGGGCACGTGACCAATTTTAGGTCACTTTCTCCTAATCCCACTCACAATCTCCCGTCACCGTACAAGTCCCCAAAGCACCCAACTCCGGCCACCTCCTCTACTAACACACCTACACCATTTTCCACCACTTAAACCACCTCCACACCACTGCACCATCACTACACGGCCCCATTCTACCCCACGACCATCACCCTTATCACATATCACACATTCCGTCCCATCAACACCCCATCTCCGAACACTCTCCCAACCTCCAATTTTTTCTTTTTCTTTTTGCAATTGTGGGTGTTCATCCACCCACATTGCCTCTGTGTTGGGCGTTTTGGGCATCTTTTGCTGTATTTTGCCACTGTGGTCATCAGAAGTGCACACCAACTGTTCGACAAAAGTCCCCAATCAAGCTCAACATGCCTAGAACCCCGTGCTTCATCCTCCCGAGGGTCCAAGGGCCAAGCTATTTCTCCCCCGCCCACTTTTGAAGAGCGGGAGCTACTGTTTGAGACTACCTTCGCCATTCGCGAAGACTTTCAAAACCATGAGGTGACTCAATGGGCAATCGCCGAGTTCAAGCGAAGGGGGCTCAAAAAGCTGTTCAAACCGGTCACCTCCACTGCCTACCGGAAGTTGGTCATTGAATTCTATGCCAAACTGTCCCATGACTGCAACAATTTGCCCGCTCTCTCTTCAAAGGTGCAAGGCCAAGCTATTGATGTGACTAGGGCCAACATTGCAGCAGCACTTCAATACAATGATGAGCACCCTCCAGAAGCTGCACATCTTGCTAAGCAACTGCCTCGATACTATGTGGCTGAAATCATTGAGGATATGTGCCAAGGGCACTATGCTGATGCCCACCATAATGCCGGCAGCTGGTCCAAGCTACCTCAAAGGCTTTGGTTTGTGGACTCAATACTACACCGTAATGCCTTCCCCTTGGGACACAAAACTCAAAGGCGTGATCAATTTCTCCAAACCCTCTACGCCTTCCACAAAGATGCTTGGTACTCCATTCCTGACATCATTTGGAACCAAATACATAAATTTTGGAATGGAGTGCACATTGGGGGAGTAGAGTCCACTCATTCATGGGGGTTGCCTTTCCCACACTTCATCACGTATATTCTTCAGAAAAAGGGCATCAAGGGCACCACAGCTAATGAGCCGGTAACTACTACTCCTATATTTGGCATTCGCCAATGGAATAAAAGATGCTCCCATATGCCCTAGATACTCCCAGCACCAGCAGCTGGTGAAAGAGAGAGTGAGGCCGAGCCAATGGCCGAAGATGAACTGGCAGCTGAGCTGGCAGTAGTAGAGGAGGAGGAGGCCCCGATCATTTTTCGAGCTGCACAATACCACTCCCTTAGTGAAGAGATGGCAGGCCTTCGGAGAGAGCTGGCTAATCAAAGAAGGGAGGCTCGGGAAGATAAAGCACTGATGGATTAACGATTAGCTGCCTTGGAAGAATTGATGCGGTCCATCCTTAGCTGTTTGCCACCACCATTTGGAATATCTACTTCTAGATAGCACTGAGATGGGACCACCGTTTGGCTAAAGATGTAAAACTTAGCGTTCATGGGAGGCACCCCATAGTTTATCCTTTTATTTTGTTTTGCTCAAGTGTGTTTTAAGTTAATCTTTTATTTATCTTTAGTTTTGTTCATTGTTACTTGTTTGTGTGTTTTCTTATTCTGCAAGGACAAGTGTGTTTCACTTCAAGTTTGGAGGTGTGCTATGAGCCATGCTTTCCAAGATCATATCGACCATCTCCCGAGTACATTCTTTCCTTTACTTAGACACATTGGAGACAATGTGTCATTTAAGTTTGTGAGTATGGGCACACATGATTGTTCACACACTTTGTCCCAATTTCAAGTTATTTGTTTGTGTGTTTGTTTGTTCAAAAAAAAAAAAAAAAGTTTATGCATGTTCGTGTTTGCTCGAAAATTTTAAGTTGATCTAAAATAATTGTGGCTTGAATTCATCAGTGAGCTTAAAATTTTGAACACATGATCTGATGAGTGAATCTGTTAGTTTGATTACTTGTTTAGGACAGTTGAAAAATCACATGGTTGATCTAAGCACACAAGCACATTAGAACATAATCTGAGGTATGACATGAGGTTAAATATGTGTGTTTCTGCATCTTGGATGAAATTGGATGACTTATTAGATGACACTGTGGCATATATATTGTAAAAAGAAAAAAAGAAAAAGAAAAAGAAAAAAGATATGGAATAAATGATCATTGATGGCTTTTCACTGAGTAACTGGATCTCTTGTCTCAAAGCATTGAGTGTTCACGTCAAAAGGTGAAAAATGTTGATTTGATCAATGTCATGGTTAGTTGGTTTTCTAGCATTTTTGACTCGAGTTAGTAGGTCCTTAGGGGTGTCTCTACACCTAATGCCCTAAAACTACCTGGTTTGAGAGTCATTGGCTTAACACTCGCTACATGGATCAATTAGAAAGCTTAAGGAAACCAAACATTGCACAACCTGACCAAAAAAAAAAAAAATGCCATAGTTGTTCATTCTAATAGGGATTTCAATGAATTTTGAGATATGGAGACATTACACATTGGAAAGATTTGGAAGCCTCATAATTTTGTGCTAATTCACTATATACAATTTTCAAACTTGTAATGATTTAGCATGTCCTTTGTAAGTAATTGAACTTTGAGATCCAATTCATTGTGAAGATGAAGTTCATCTTTTTAAACTTGCTAATGAATGAAAATCATGATCTTGAAGTGATACTTTAATTTTTGGGATAACATGAACTGTGCATGATGCTTGTGGGTAACAATTCTGGAAAACCCTCATGAGACTTCACTCGTTCACTAGGAAATTCCTAGGGGTTTAAAAGGCTTGTTGCATACGCTAAATGCAATCGTATATCCCACGAAATATGGATTTATCTTTTTGTTTTATGTTTTTCCATTTTGTTTTCAGCTTTGTATTGCTAAGGGACTAGCAATATGTAAGTTTGGGGGTGTGTTAAGTGCCAAAATATTCATATTTTTAGCCCTTAACTTACATGTTTTAATTCTTTAGTTTTAGTTAATTCATGCTATTTTACTTCATTTTTGTATTTTCTTTGTTTTATAGGTTTTTGGAAGAAAAAAAAGCGTTTCCGGAAAAGTTCCAAGCTTAAAGGGAAAATTGGGAAGACCTAGAAGATATGGTTACGCTTAGCCAATCATGGTTAAAGTTTAATCAAATAAAGAAAAGGATTAAATCGGAATTTCTCAAATAAAAGTCAAAATCAGATTGGAGGCAAAATTGGATTCTGCATACCTCTCAGTATTTTGACCATAAATTTCAGCTCAAATATCCGATTGAGATGATTCAAGCAGCATTGGAAAGCTAACGCAAAATAATACAAATCATTGTGAATTATCATTTTCCCAATTCGGAGCGTCGAAAAGCCAAAATCGCCCCGTAAGATGGGACCGCAATGCTTGGCGAATCCTATTCCGATTTGGACTTAGGTTTTCTTTATCCTAATTGGACTTGGACTTAAATCTCCGAAATTCCTAGGATTACTAGGGCTTCTAGGACTTTTCTAAACCCTATAAATAGACCTCTAAGCCTCACAATTCAATAGACAATTGAGGAGAATTGGAAAGAGACAACTTTGGGGAGAGGAATTGGATGCTACTTCTAGGAGCGGTTTTCGGTTCTTTCTTTACCTTTTCTTTTTCTTTTATTTTAACTATGTGTAACTAACTCTTAAGGAGGGCTAGATTGAATCCCTAATTATGTTTATTTAATATTTCAATATTGGCGCCTTTTTGATAATCATATTGTGTTGCTTAACTTGATTAATTCCTATTTTCTTGAATTCCTCATACGTATATGACTGGCCATTATATGCATGTGGTATAGACTACTTAGTTAAATCAATTTGGATGACCGAGTCCTGGGTTTAACATAAGTAACAAAAGATATCCACACTAGATTCTTGGGTTAATCAACATGGGGAACCAGGAGTAGACACCCATGCCCTAGGCCTTTTGTGTTTGTCGATTTCCATAGATTTATGCTTTCTTAAAGAACAACTTAGTAGACACCCATGCTAAATCCTTTAAGAAAGAAAAGAATTAGAGTAGACACCTATGCCTAATTCGTTGCTTAGGAAAATCAATAGCTTAAGGAGTAGACACCCATGCCCTTAGGTTGGCAAACATTAAGTACTCATAATATGATTGGATCATTGGCATATTGTTATATTATCTAAGTATAATTAGTGGTGGATATCAAAACCCTACCTTTACCTTTACTTTATCTTTATATATATATTTTTTACTTCTTTTTCACAATATCAATTCAGTGACAAGTTGATATTTTTAATTAATTCTAAACAAAATCACAATCTCCGTGGGTTCGACCTCGTACTTGTTGCACTATACTATTATTTTGATCTTGTGCACTTGCGAGTTAAAACGTACTAAATATTATCTATTAATTTAGGTAGTATTTAGCACAACACTTGGCCTCGGCTTTTTATAGAAACTGAGAGATCCCAGGGTTTTTGATGATAACCCCCTCCATTCGAACATCTGACTCAAGGTACCATGGCCTTAATTTTTGAATTGAAAACTGACAGAGCCCAGGATTTTTCATGATAACCCCCTCCATTCGAACATCTGAGGCAAGGTAACTTTGCCACAGTATTTGAATTGAAGCAGAGAAAGGACAAAATTTTTGATGATAAGCCCATCCGTTCGAACATCCGGGGCAAGGTAACTTGACCGCAGTTTTTGAATTGAAACTGGGAGAGCCCGGGCTTTGGATGATAACAACCTCCATTCGAACATGCAGCGGAAGGTAACTTGGCTTTGGTTTTTTAATTGAAACTGAGAGAGCCCGGGGTTTTTGGACGATAACCCCTTAAGTTCGAACATACAGGGAAAGGTACCTTGGCCTTAATTTTTGAATTGAAAACTGACATAGCCCAGGGTTTTTGACGATAGCCCCATCCATCCGAACATCCAAGGTAACCTAGCCTCAGTTTTCGAATAGAAATTGGGAGATCCCAGGGTTTTTGATGATAACCCCCTCGATTGCAACATCCATAGCAAGGTAACTTGGCCTCAGTTTTTGAATTGAAAACTGATAGAGCCCATGGTTTTTGATGAAAACCCCTCCATTCGAACATCTGGGGCAATGTAACTTGACCTCAGTTTTTGAATTGAAAACTGAGAGAGCCCGAGGTCTTTGATTATAACACCTCCAATCGAACATCCGAGGCAAGTTAACTTGGCCTTGGTGTTTGATTTCAAACTGAGAGATCTCAGGGTTTTTGATTTATAAACTCTACCATTTAAACATCCGTGGTAAGGTACCTTGGCTTTAGCTTTTTAATTAAAAACTGACAGAGCCTGGGGTTTTTGATGATAACCCCCTCCAGTCAAACATCTGAGGCAAGGTAACTTGCCCTTGGTTTTTGAATTGAAAACAGAGAAAGCCAGGGGTTTTTGATGATAACACCCACCATTTGAACATCAGGGGCAAGGTAACTAGGCCTCGGTTTTTGAATTTAAATTGAGAGAGCACGGGGTTTTTGATGATAACCCTTCCATTCGAACATCCGACGCAAGGAACCATGGCCTTAATTTTTGAATTGAAAACCGACAGAGCCTAGGGTTTTTCATGATAACCCCCTCCATTCGAACATCCAAGGTAACTTGGCGTCGGTTTTTTAATAGAAACTGAGAGATCCCAAGGTTTTTAATGATAACCCCCTCTATTGCAACATCTGCCACAAGGTAACTTGGCCTCAGTTTTTGAATTGAAAACTGGGAGAGCCCAGGTTTTTTGACGAAAACCCCTCCATTCAAACAACCAGGGCATCGCAACTTGGCCTCAGTTTTTGAATTGAAAACTGAGAGAGCCCGGGGTTTTTGATGATAACACATCTATTCAAACATCCACGGCAAGTTACCTTGGCATTAGTTTTTAAATTGAAAACAGGCAGAGCATGGGGTTTTTGATGATATCCCCCTCCATTCGAACATCTGAGGCAAGGTAACTTGGCCACAGTTTTTGAATTGAAGCAGAGAAAGGACGGGATTTTTGATGATAAGGCCCTCATTTCAAACATCTGGGGCAAGGTAACTTGACCTCGGTTTTTGAATTGAAACTGGTAGAGCCTGGGCTTTTGATGATAACAACCTCCATACAAACATGCCACGGAAGGTAACTTGGCTTTGGTTTTTTAATTGAAACTGAGAGAGCCTGGGGTTTTTGACGATAACACCTTATGTTTGAATATCCTTGGAAAGGTATCTTGGCCTTCATTTTTGAATTGCAAACTGACATAGCCCAGGGTTTTTGATGATAACCCCATCCATTCAAACATCCAAGGTAACTTGGCCTCAGTTATTGAATAGAAATTGGGAGATCCCAGGGCTTTTGATGATAACCCCCTCGATTGCAACATCTGCCGCAAGGTAACGTGGCCTCAGTTTTTGGATTGAAAATTGGTAGAGCCCAGGGTTTTTAATGAAAACCCATCCATTCAAACATGATAAGTGCTAAAATATTCATATTTTCAGCCCTTAACTTGCATGTTTTAATCCTTTGGTTTTGGTTAGTTAGGCCATTTTAATTCTTTTTTGTGTTTTTCATACTTTTGTAGGCTTTTGGAAGAAAATAAAGTAAATCTAGATGATTTGGGTTCAAAAAAAAGAAGATGAGAAAATTAAGAGCTCTCTGACACTGCGATCGATCACAGGGTACCTGCGATCGAGCGTAGTACCCGAGAAGATCAAACACAAATCAGGCCTGGAGCAATTGAGCACATGACAGAAGAAGGATCGATCGCAGACCTGCAATCGAGCGCAGACGGGTTGCGATCGATCACACCCGTGCGCAGGAGACACATCAAGTGGCGGCTAGAATGTCTTTCTTTCCATATTAAGGTTTTCCAACTCCCAATTGTAATAGGTTTTGAAACCCTACGAAATCCATAGGTTTACTACTTTGTCAAGGACTTCTAAAGCCTATAAATAGACCCTTAAGCCTCTAGAATAGATATACTTTGCAAGGAGAAGAATAGGAGCTCTTCAAGTTCAAGTCTCGGGTTTATTCTTTTCCTTTCTTTTCTTTTCTTTATGAAGATGTTTAACATCAATTTTATGTGTAGCTAATTTAATTAGTAGGGCTTGATTGAAGCCCTAGTTATGTTTAGTTAATATTTCAATATTGGCGCCCTTGTAATGATCTTGTTGTGCTATTTAGCTTGATTAACACCTACTTGCATGAATTCCTCATATGTGTGTGCCTGATCAACATATGCATGTGGTATGGACTAGTTAATTAAATCAATTTGGATGTTCGAGTCTTGGGTTTAATAGAAGCAACAAAAGAATCCACACCGCGATTCTTGGGTTAATCAACATGGGGAACCGGGAGTATACGCCATGCCCTAGGCCTCATGTGTTTGTCAATTTCCATAGAGTATATGCTTTCCTAAGGAACAACTTAGTATACACCATGCTAAATCCCTTAGAAAAGAAAAGAGTTAGAGTATACGCCATGCCTAACTCGTTGCTTAGGGAAATCTATAGCTCAAGGAGTATACGCCATGCCCTTAGGTTGACAAACATTAGATATGTATAACATGATCAAAGCATTGGCATATTATTATGTTAGCTAAATATAATTAGTGGTGGATATCAAAGCCCTAATTTTTATTATCATCACTTAGACAATTAATCTTTGTTTTGCTTAAGGAATTTATTTTTAAACAAAAATTCAGTAATCCTCGTGGTAATGATCCTGTACTTCCACCATATACTACTATGTTGACCTTGTGCACTTGCAGGTAAAATGTACAATTATTTTCCTATTAATTTAGGTAGATATTTCCACAACAGAACATCCAGGGGAACGTAACTTGACCTCAGTTTTTGAATTGAAAAATGAGAGAGCCCGGGGTCTTTGATTATAACACCTCCATTCGAACATCCGAGGCAAGTTAACTTGGCCTCGGTGTTTGATTTAAAACTGAGAGATCTCGGGGTTTTTCATGATAAACCCTACCATTTAAACATCCACGGTAAGGTACCTTGGCTTTAGTTTTTAAATTAAAAACTGACAAAGCCTGGGTTTTGGACCCCCTTCAGTCGAACATCCGAGGCAAGGTAACTTGCCCCCAGTTTTTGAATTGAAAACTGAGAAAGCCCGGGGATTTTGATGATAACGCCCACCATTCAAACATCCGAGGCAAGGTAACTTGTCCTCGGTTGTTGAATTGAAATTGAGAGAGCCCAGGTTTTTGATGATAACACCTTGCCGCTCAAATATCCAGTGCAAGGTAACTTGGACATAGTTATTTTTTTTATGATAACCCTTCTATTCGAACATCCGACGCACAGAACCATGGCCGTAATTTTTGAATTGAAAACTGACAGAGCCTAGGGTTTTTGATGATAACCCCCTCCATTCGAACATCCAAGGTACTTTGACCTCAGTCTTTTTATAGAAACTAAGAGATGCCAGGGTTTTTGATGATAACCCCCTCTATTCGAACATCCACGCAAGGTACCATCGCCTTAATTTTTGAATTGAAAACTGACAAAGCCTAGGGTTTTTCATGATACCCCCCTCCATTCGAACATCCAAGGTACTTTGGCCTCGGTTTTTTTATAGAAACAGAGAGATCCCAGGGTTTTTGTTGATAACGCCCTCCATTACAACATCCGCTGCATGGTAACTTGGCCTTAATTTTTGAATTGAAAATTGACATAGCCCTGGGTTTTTGATGATAACTCCATCCATTCGAACATACTAGGTAACTTGGCCTTGATTATTGAATAGAAACTGGGAGATCCCAAGGTTTTTGAAGATAACCCCCTCGATTGCAACATTCGCCGCAAGGTAACGTGGCCTCAGTTTTTGGATTGAAAACTGGTAGAGGCTAGGGTTTTTGATGAAAACCCCTCTATTCGAACATCCGGGGGAACGTAACTTGACCTCTGTTTTTGAATTGAAAATTGAGAGAGCCCGGGGTCTTTGATTATACCACCTCTATTCGAACATCCGAGGCAAGTTAACTTGGCCTTGGTGTTTGATTTCACATAAAGAGATCCCGGGGTTTTTGATGATAAACCCTATCATTTCAACATCTGCGGCAAGGTACCTTGGCTTTAGTTTTTAAATGAAAAACTGACAGAGCCCTGGGTTTTTAACGATAACCCTCTCCAGTCGAACATCTGAGGCAAGGTAACTTGCCCTCGGTTTTTGAATTGAAAATTGAGAAAGCTCGGGGTTTTTGATGATAAAACCCACCATTCAAACATCCGAGGCAAGGTAACTTTTCCTCGGTTGTTGAATTGAAATTGAGAGAGCCCAGGTTTTTGATGATAACACCCTTCCGCTCGAATATCCAGGGCAAGGTAACTTGGACATAGTTTTTTTTTTTTTTATGATAACCCCTTGATTCGAACATCCGACGCACGGAACCATGGCCGTAATTTTTGAATTGAAAACAGATAGAGCCTAGGGTTTTTGATGATAACCCCCTCCATTCGAACATCCAAGGTAACTTGGCCTCGGTTTTTGATTAGAAATTGAAAGATCCCAGGGTTTTTGATGATAACCCCCTCCATTCGAACATCTGACACAAGGTACCACAGCCTTAATTTTGAATTGAAAACTGATAGAGCCTAGGGTTTTTCATGATAACCCCCTCCACTTGAACATCCAAGGTAACTTGGCCTCGGTTTTTTTATAGAAACTGAGAGATCCCAGGGTTTTTGATGATAACACCCTCCATTACAACATCCGCTGTATGGTAAGTTGGTCTCAATTTCTGAATTGAAAACTGAGAGAGCCCAGGCTTTTTTAGGAAATCCACTCCATTCAAACAACCAGGGCACCGCCACTTGGCCTCAGCTTTTGAATTGAAAACTGACATAGCCCAGGGTTTTTCATGATAACCCCCTCCATTCGAACATCCAAGGTACTTTGGCCTCGGTTTTTTTATAGAAACTGAGAGATCCCAGGGTTTTTGATGATAATGCCCTCCATTACAACATCCGCTGCTTGGTAACTTGGCCTAAATTTTTGAATTGAAAACTGACATAGCCCTGGGTTTTTGATGATAACCCCATCCATTCGAACATCCTAGGTAACTTGGCCTTGATTACTGAATAGAAACTGGGAGATCCCAAGGTTTTTGAAGAGAACCCCCTCGATTGCAATATCCGCCGCAAGGTAACGTGGGCTCAGTTTTTGGATTGAAAACTGGTAGAGCCTAGGGTTTTTGATCAAAACCCCTCCATTCGAACATCCGGGGGAACGTAACTTGACCTCTGTTTTTGAATTGAAAATTGAGAGAGCCCGGGGTCTTTAAGTATACCACCTCCATTCGAACATCCGAGGCAAGTTAACTTGGCCTCGGTGTTTGATTTCACATCAAGAGATTTCGGGGTTTTTTATGATAAACCCTATCATTTAAACATCCGCGGCAAGGTACCTTGGCTTTAGTTTTTAAATTAAAAACTGATAGAGCCCTGGGTTTTTGACGATAACCCCCTCCAGTCGAACATCTGAGGCAAGGTAACTTGCCCTCGGTTTTGGAATTGAAAACTGAGGAAGCCTGGGGTTTTTGATGATAACGCCCACCATTCAAACATCCGAGGCAAGGTAACTTTTCCTCGGTTGTTGAATTGAAATTGAGAGAGCCCAGGTTTTTGATGATAACACCTTGCCGCTCAAATATCCAGGGCAAGGTAACTTGGACATAGTTTTTTTTTTTTTTTTTTTTTTTTTTATGATAACCCCTCGATTCGAACATTCGACGCACGGAACCATGGCCGTAATTATTGAATTGAAAACTGATAAAGCCTAGGGTTTTTGATGATAACCCCCTCCATTCGAACATCCAAGGTAACTTGGCCTCGGTTTTTGATTATAAACTGAGAGATCCTAGGGTTTTTGATGATAACCCCCTCCATTCGAACATCTGACGCAAGGTACCATGGCCTTAATTTTGAATTGAAAATTGACAGAGCCTAGGGTTTTTCATGATAACCCCCTCCATTTGAACATCCAAGGCAACTTGGCCTCAGTTTTTTTATAGAAACTGAGAGATCCCAGGGTTTTTGATGATAACACCCTCCATTACAACATCTGCTGCTTGGTAACTTGGGCTAAATTTTTGAATTGAAAACTGACATAACCTTGGGTTTTTGATGATAACCCCATCCATTCGAACATCCTAGGTAACTTGGCCTCAATTATTGAATAGAAACTGGGAGATCCCAAGGTTTTTGAAGATAACCCCCTCGATTGCAACATCCGCCGCAAGGTAACGTGGCCTCAGTTTTTGGATTGAAAGCTGGATGAGCCTAAGGTTTTTGATGAAATCCCCTCCATTCGAACATCCGGGGGAACGTAACTTGACCTCTGTTTTTGAATTGAAAATTGAGAGAGCCCAGGGTCTTTCAGTATACCACCTCCATTCG
>NC_081548.1:11677950-11688398 GCF_901000735.1 Corylus avellana | reverse complement strand
CCTAAAGAAAAACTAAACAAAAGAATTTTGCTCTCTGGGATTGTGTATATTTTCTTGAATGCAAACAAGTCTATTTATAAGCTTAGGGAAGTCCTAGAAGCCCAAGTAAACTTAGATAATTCGGAGGTCTGTCTCCCAGTCAAAATAGAAGTCTGAAATCGGAATAGGATTCGTCCAGATTTGTGTCCTTTAATTGTGGGGCCATTTTGACATAGTAACTGTACGAATTACGAAAATCCTATTTCACAACAAATTGTAGTATTTTGAGCTAGCTTTCCAATGCCGTTTGAATCACTTCAATCCGATATTTGAACGGAGAGTTATGGTCAAAATACTAAGACGTGTGCAGAATCTGAATTTGAATCCGATCCGAAATCTTATCCAATCTGAACTTTAATCCGATTTAACCTTTCCTTAGATTTGGTTAGACTTAACCACACAATCTAGGTCTTCTCAAAGTATGCTTTCTTCCAAACTTCGCATTTTTCCCTTTAAAGCTGTAGTTTTTCTTCAATGACCTACAAAATACTAAAAACACAAAACTAACACAAAATATTAAATAACGACACAGTTAAAGGATTAACTAATGTAAATAAAGGGGTCCAAATATGCAATATTTGGCACTTATCAAACACCCCCAAACTTACATTTTGCTAGTCCCTTAGCAAAAAAGAACGAAAAATAAAATGAAAGCAAGAAACATAAATCCTCTTTCGTGGGAGAGACGATTGCATTTAGCATATGCAATAAGCCTTTTAAACCCCTAGGCATCCCTAGTGGACGAGTGAAGTCTCGTGAGGGCTTAACATGAATGATACCCACAAACATTGTGCACTATGTTGTTAACAAGAAAGAAGTTTCACATGAACCATGGTTCTTATTCATGAGCAAACTTAAAAAGACAAACACCATCATAATAGTCAAAAGGAAATCCAAAATCAAATTACTCATAAATGGACAATTGAGACCTCATATGTTCTAAAATGTGTAAAGTGTAATTAGCATACAATCATGAAGCTTTCAGCTTAAACTCAAGACAAGTTCCATAAAATTTGTAAGAATCCCTAACAGATGAAACAACCAAGGCAAGATATGCAACTTTTTTTTTTTTTTTTTTTTAACAGACTTTGTAGTGTCTAACTCCCTTAAGCTTTCTAATTGACCCATGTAACAAGTGTTAGGCCAATGACTCCCAAGCCAGGTGGCTTTAGGGCACTAGATGTAAAACATCTCTAAGGGCTTAGTAACTTAAGTCAACAAGGCTACGAAGCCAAACTAGCCATATCTTAAATCAATATTGAATTTCACACCTTTTGACGCGAATACTCAATGCTTAACGAGGCAAGAGGTCCGGTTACTCAGCGAAAAACTCAACATGATCTTTCTTTTCTTTTTCCTTCTCTTTTTTATTTATTTTTCTTCTTCTTTTTTTTTTATATATATATATCTTGCAAGCCAATAGTTATTCATCAATAGGTCATCCAACAAATCTCAAAGAGAACAAGCTTAAGCTCAAACATCATACCTCACAGAAAACAAGCTAATGTGCTCATAAAAATTTATTTCAAAACAAGTGAAATCTCTTTTACCCAAAAATAAGTCAAAGGACTCAAACTTCTAATGACATAATGATGATGTTCAACCCTTTAAGCAAGCTAATGAAATGCAAATCACAGTTATAGTTTAACTCAAACTTGACAACAACATAGCACAATTTTTTTTATTTTTTTTTCAAATTTTTTAACACAAAATGACAAATAAAAATAAACAAATAAAAACAAAAATAAATAGACAAAGTGTTTTTCCATACCCCCAAACTTGAATTACACATTGCCCTCAATGTGTAGTATAGAAATACATTACCGGAAGTAAGGAAATCGGAGTGTGAACAAGGCTAGGGCATCCCCCAAACTTAAACACCAAAACACCTGTCAACAAAAACTAACAGCAATATATATATTTTTTTTTCACAGAACAAAACATCAAAAGATTAATTGCTATTAGAAACAAAAACAAATAAAAAGAAATGCAATATAATGAAAAAGGAACGAAAGAATTTGTGGAGTGAAGTGCAGAAAATAAACTGGAAGAGAAAACTTTACAGCGCTTTCCCCGATCATGCGGATGTCCAACCAATCCTTTCCACCCCTTCTTCTTCAAAACTTCATACCCCTCTGGAATGATATTTCGACATCTTATGTAGAATTTCTTGCTTCGGAGGATCTTTTTAGGAAAGTGGTTCCTAGATTTGTGTGCTTGTGTGCACAAGTCCTTGAGTATCTTGATATAAGATGGCTCTTTGAGACATTTAGGCAATGAAGCTTTGGGCTCTTGATATGTCTTAAGAGGTACAATGATGCAGGCAGGAGCTTCAGTACTCACTTCCATGTCACTGGGTAGGTCAGGATTTGTTGGTGACTCACTGTTCTCATGGTGCTCAACTTGCTCCTCTTTCTCTTCCTCCTCTTTGTTATCCACAATTTCCTCACTCTCAAGTGTGATGGTGACCTGGGCATGCTCATGATAAGAATTTTTGGACTCATCCTCATCAATCATGTAGTGTCTTTCAGCCATCAGCTGACTTTGAAGCTCTTCTTCCTCTATTCTGTTGATGTCAGCAACTAGATGACTGATCTGTCCTTCTATCTTGGTCATAGCTTGCTTAAGTTCTTCTATGTCTCTGTTGTTAACCATGGTGGAATTCCTCATCTCCTGTACGGCTTGATTGGTGAAACCTTTTAGCTCTTGTATATCTTGGGAATTGCTCAGGGTAGTATTCTTCATATCTTGCTTTATCTCTTGTATGTTCTTATCTGTTGATTGCATTAATGCTTTCATCATGTCTTCCAGTGATGACTGTGGTGCAGGCACTTGAGTGGTAGACTGATAAACAGGAGGTTGAGATTGATGATCGAACTGTGGATATTCTGAATGGTGCAATTCATCAAATTTGTGAGCATAATTTCCTGTAGCCTGAGCTGATCCTGAGAAATCATATTGGTTGCTCCAGTCCAGGTTATAACAATTGAAATTTGAATCAAACCCCGGGCTAGAGAAACTGGTGTTCATTTGTTCATATGAAAAGTTAGATCTAACTGCTCTGATTTGATCTAATTTGTCCCATAAGTCGTTGAGCTCAGTTCGCAGATCTGGACAATTGTTCTCCTCATGATAAGGATTGAAACAAAATGAACATGGTTTATTTGGGTAAAAATTTTGAGGGTAGTTGGTAGGAGCTGGTGTCCTACAACTAGGAGATGCATTAAAATCATTAAAATGAAAATTCATGCTTCCCCTCACTTTTTAGCATGCAGATATCCCACATAAAACATTAACCAATATATATATATATTTTTTTAATTTTAATTTTTTTTTTTAAATAAAATAAACTAAAAGAACAACTAACGCAACAAAAAAAAAAATGAAAACTAAAATTTAAAAACTCACAAAAATGACTAAAAATAAATTTTTGGCAAAGATCTACGGAACTGCTGCTTTTGCTATGAGTGTGCTTGATCGCGCTGATGTGCGGAAGGTGCTGCGGCAGAACTGTAAAACAAGCCAAACAAAACAAAAAACAACAAGAACAATCTTTTTTTTTTTTTTTTGTATTAGTAACACGAATAAAACAAAACAAATTGCAGAAAAATAAAATCCTAATTATAACTAGTAGAAGAATAAAACTAATTTAGAAATAAATTGGTTTAAAAAATTGAACAATTCCCCGGCAACGGCGCGAAAAACTTGTTGTGCAAATTTATTTAACTCGTAAGTGTACAAATCGATTGTAGTTTAATGGATTGCAAGTGCGAGGTCGATCCCACAGAGAATTGTATTTTTGAAAGAGCAATTTATATCTAAACTAATTAAATCCTAATCTAGTTCCAAAAGGGTTTTGATTTTTGAGTTTTGAAAATTAAAGGATAAACATAAACTAAATAAAATAAGTAAATCTAAGGATAAAGGTACTAAGGTTTGGGAATTCACACTCACCAAATCATAACAACATACTTTATGTTCATCACTATTAATCCGAAGTTCTCACAAATTAAATCACAGATATGTTTTACTATGCTTCAAAGAATTAATCAAAACCATCCCATGTATCCATTCATTGACCAAATCACAAAAGGAATCCAAATTAAATTGAAACACCAGATGTATCCGTAGAACAAATCACAAGGGATATCCAATTTTTATGAGTTAAAAGCCAAGCAATCAATCATATGAAATTATCTCAAATCATCAAATGTATCCTTGAATCACAAGAGATATCCAAGAATCACTCCATACAATTGATTAGAAGTAAAACAATTGAAATATAAAACCCAATAAAATCAGAATAATAAAAACTTACATAAAAGTATTGATGTTCTTCATCGGTGAGGCTTCATCCCCAACCTTAGTTGGGAATTTAGCTCCACATAAAAATAAAATCTAAACCTAAACCTAAACCTAAAGAAAAACTAAACAAAAGAATTTTGCTCTCTGGGATTGTGCATATTTTGTTGAATGCAAAGAAGTCTATTTATAAGCTTAGGGAAGTCCTAGAAGCCCAAGTAAACTTAGATAATTCGGAGGTCTGTCTCCCAGTCAAAATAGAAGTCTGAAATCGGAATAGGATTCGTCCAGATTTGTGTCCTTTAATTGCGGGGCGATTTTGACATAGTAACTGTACGAATTACGAAAATCATATTTCACAACAAATTGTATTATTTTGAGCTAGCTTTCCAATGCCGTTTGAATCACTTCAATCCGATATTTGAACGGAGAGTTATGGTCAAAATACTAAGACGTGTGCAGAATCTGAATTTGAATCCGATCCGAAATCTTATCCAATCTGAACTTTAATCTGATTTAACCTTTCCTTAGATTTGGTTAGACTTAACCACACAATCTAGGTCTTCTCAAAGGATGCTTTCTTCCAAACTTCGTATTTTTCCCTTTAAAGCTGCAGTTTTTCTTCAATGACCTACAAAACACTAAAAACACAAAACTAACACAAAATATTAAATAACGACACAGCTAAAGGATTAACTAATGTAAATAAAGGGGTCCAAATATGCAATATTTGGCACTTATCACCCTACTATGTCTGATTATAGATGGTATCAAGATGGTTTTCTTGCTCGTATTATGGTTAGACCTGATAGTCAAAAACCTTATTGGAAAGAAAATTTATTGATGGATTACCTTCATTATTTGCTCACAAAGTTAAAGACGAACTCATTAATTCTAATACTGGATTAATTGAATATGAAAAATTAACTTATGGTGATTTGTTTTCTACTATTAAAAAACTTGGCATAAAAATGTGCATTGATCAAAAAATGATAAGACAACAATTGAAAAACAAAAAGAAGGCTAAATATGAAATGGGTAATTTCTGTGAACAATTTGGGGTGCCTCCTATGGTTCCTTCCCGGAGAAATAAGAAGAAACCCAATAAAATTTTCAAGAAAAGACCTGCTCCATATTACAATAGTTTCAAGAAAAGAAAATATAATAAACCCATCAGAAAATTTCTAGCAGCCAATAAATCTCGAAAAAATAACTCAAAGTTTGATAAATACTTTTCCAAAGGAAAATGTTTTAACTATGGAAAATCAGGACATTTTGCTGATATATATATATATATATATATCAGTCCTACGAAATAAGATAAGTTCTGGAATTTATTGGGAAGCATACCTAAATACCTAAGTAAATTCATTCTCAATTGATTAGCAAGCCAACTTATAATAGTAGTTGAATGTTTTGTTGTGACGTGTATGAGGGTAGTGACGTGTCTGTATTTCCTTCAGGAGATTAGTTAGCAGTCAGAGGAAAATTTTACTGCAGTCAAGAGGGAAGTGAATTTACTATCATTTCCAAAAAAATTATCATGTCATGCTATTTATACAATTTTGTTTCAAACTATAAATGATTATTTTGTTTATATTGTGGAATTATTATGCATGCATGACAAGTTTGAGAAAAAGAAACATTGTGAAAATATTGATGTTGTAAAGAGAATTTTGAGAAAATGATAATAAACCCTCCTACATGTTGCCATAAGATGTACATAAAGAAGTACAAGAAATGAGAAAAGAGTGTTATAAAATGGGGGCACATGTAGGGAGGATTGTATTTTTGGCCCAAGAGAAACAAGAGAGAAGCTTGGTACCGATGCTAAGGATGGAAGCGCAACCGCTGAAAGAGGCTCTGCCATAAGGTGGTTCCATCATAGTTTTTTTTGCCATGCTGAGTGCACCCAGAGGTAATCGGCTGGCCAGGGGACGGGGCTGTGGCCACAGTATCTCATCCCAGGTCGCAAGGACCGCGCAACCCTAGTATATGGGGGTAACAGTATACATGGGCCCTAGTATGAGATAAAAACTATCACAAATTTTATTGATGATAATATTTTTTATGTGCTTTCTGTTTTCTTTAAAAATATTCTGGAAACATATGTAGTTATAAGTTCCATTTTTCAAAACGGGACAAGGAGTAAAACTGCTTATGGTTGTGGATTTCACTTACTGGGCCCCCTTTGGGCTCATCAGTTTTATTTCTTATTTTAGGTGGTGATCGGGTTGCACTAGGAGGCCGGAATGGGGGCGGGCATATTTAGGATTTCTTATGATTTCATATTAGTTAAGTTAATAAGTGCATTGGTACAGTTTTCTTTCAGAGAGTGATGAATTTATTTTAATAAGGAACATTATTATCGTTTGTGAGACATATTTTTGTTAATTATAGATATTTCAATTTAGTTATTAATTTTGGACATGATATTCTAGACTTTCATGCATTCATTTTTATTTTAGTATTGTTTAGTTGATAAACCTTATGGATCTTTGCGACTAAGAAATTTTTAACAGACCTAACCCTAACGGGCTGGGGATGTTACAGTGGACCCATATTGAGCAGCTGCGGAGATAAATTGTAATTGCTTTGTACAATGGGCTGGAACTTAATACATGAGGGGTAGTTGAGGATCTGGGGACTGAATGAACTTTTCATAGTCTTTGCAGCGGAGGTGTATTGTCTCTTAACATGATTAAAACAAAAAGAAAATTAAATAACAAAAGAAAAATAAAAAGAAAAATAAAAGAAATAAATCCGATCTATAATTAACACAATTTCAGTGTTGCTGTCCAGATGTGAGATCAATCGCACCGTGAGGTGCGCTCGATCGCACTGGTGCACTCGATCGCCTGGAATGGGTGCTCGAGCGCACCTCCGGAGAATAGAACAGAAACTGTAAAACTAGAGATTAAAACAAAAATAGAATTAACTAAGGAAAATAATTCTAAACAAAATTAAACAATCCCCAACAACGGGGCTAAAAACTTGTTGTGCCAAATACTACATAAATTTATAAATAATAATTGGTACATTTTACTCGCAAGTGCACAAGATCAAACGATAGTATAGTGCAGCAAGTACGAAATCGTTCCCACGAGGATTGTTGATTTTGCTTAGAATTGATTAAAATATCAAGATTGTCACTAGATTGATATTATGAAAAAGAAATAAAGATAAATGAAAAGGCAGGGATTTGATATCCACCAGTAATCATGCTAAAATAATATAACAATATGGCAATGCTCCAATCATATTATGAATACCTAAAGTTTGCCAACCTAAGGGCATGGGTGTTTACTCCTTAAGCTATTGATCTCCCTAAGCATTCAATTATGCATGGGTGTCTACTCTAATTGTTTTCTTTCTTAAAGGATTTAGCATGGGTGTCTACTAAGTTATTCTTTAAGGAAGCATCAGTTTGTGGAAATCGACAAACACATGGAACCTAGGGTATGGGTGTCTACTCCCGGTTTTTCACATTGATTAACCCAAGAACGCGTGAGGAGATTCTTTTGTTACTCTATTAAGCACAGGACTCGATCATCCAAATTAACCTAAATAACTAATCTATACCACATGCATATGCTGATCACACACATTCATATGAGGAATTCGATAAAATATGAATTAATCAAGTTAAGCTTCACAATATGATTACCACAAAGGCGCCAATATTGAAATATTAAATAAACATAATTAGGGCTTCAATCTAGCCCTACCAAAGTAATTAGTTACACATAATTAAAATAAAGGGAAAAGAAAGAACCGAAAACTGCTCCTAGAAGTAGCCTCCAAATTCTCCTCTCCAAAGTTATTTCTCTAATTCTGAGCTTAGAGGTCTATTTATAGGCTTAGGAAAATCCTAGAAACCCTAGTAAACCTAGCAAAATTGTAGGCTTTAGTTCTAGTACAACTAGGAATTGGAAAACCCTAATTTGGAAGGAAAAGGAAGTCTTGGCTGCATCTGTATTTCTCCCAGCGCACGAGTACGCTCTATCGCGGGTGTTGTGCGCTTGAACGCACACCTACAATCGATCGTCTATGTGATGCGCTCGAGCATGTTGCGCTTGAGTTTCTTCTTCTGCCTGTGATGTGTGCCAAATATTGTAGCCTACAGTAATCAAAAGATCCCATGAATCCATTCATAACCCAAATCACAAAAGAAATCCAATATTCGATCAAATCATTAACTGTATCCGTAAATCATAAGAAAATATCTAATCTTTATCAAAACATCAATTGTATCCAGAGAAAAAATCACAGGGGAAATCCAATTTTTAACAAAAAAAACCAAGCAATCAATTGTATTGAATAATCTTGAATCATCAAGTGTATCCTTGAATCACAAAAGATATCCAAGAGTTATTCAATCCAATTGATTAGAAGTAAAACAATAAAGCAATTAAACCATTAAATTGGGAAATATTACATACATGAAAAAAAGTTACTAATCATAAGTGAGGCTTCATCTTCAACATTAGTTGAAGTTTTAGCCTCTCATGTTATTGAAAGACAAAATAAAATTGATTGAATTCATAATGTAAAATCGAGTACTTACAAATAAGAATCACAAAGTAGAGATCCAAAAGCTAGGAAAACCTTTAACTCTCTTCTTTCTCCTCTACAATCTTGAAATTCGTAGTCTGGTTAAACTAATCTCATAATTCCCTATTTATAGACCTAAAACTTAGGGTTTTACAATTTGAAATCGGATAAAATTCGTCCAGGTTTGTATCCTTTTATTGCAAGACAATTTTGGCATAGTAACCGTCCGAATTAGGAAAATCCTACTTCACACCAAATTGTAGTATTTTGAGTTATGTTTCCAATGCCTCTTGAATCACTTCAATCCGACATTTGACCAGAAAGTTATAGTTAAAATACTGAGATGTGTACATAATTTGAATTTGAATCCAATCCGAAATCTTATCAAATCTGAAATTTAATCCAATTTAACCTTTTTCTTGGATTTGGTTAAACTTAATCACACCATCTAGGTCTTCTCAAAGTATGTTTTCTTCCGATAAGTAGTTTTTCTTCAACGACCTACAAAATACTAAAAATACAAAACTAACACAGAACATTAGATAATAACACAGCTAAATGATTAACACAAGTAAATTAAGGGGGTCCAAATATGCAATATTTGGCACACATCAAACACCACCCGAACTTAACTTTTGCTAGTCCCTTAGCAAAACAAAACAAAAAATAAAATGAAAACAAAACAAAACAAAACAAAACATAAATCCTCTTTCGTGAGAGAAACAATTACATTTAGTATATGCAACAAGCCTTTTAAACCCCTAGGCATCCCTAGTGGACGAGTGAAGTCTCGTGAGGACTTAACAGGAATGATACCCACAAACATTGTAGCACTAGCACTATGTTGTTAACAAGAAAGAAGTTTCACACAAACCATGATTCTTATTCATGAGCAAGCTTAAAAAGACAAACACCATCATCATAGTCAATAGGAAATCCAAAATCAATTCACTCATAAATGGACAATTTAGACCTTATATGTTCTGAAAAGTGTAAAGTGTAATTAGCATACAATCATGAAGCTTTCAGTAAAAACCCAAGACAAGTTCCATAAAATTTGTAAAAATCTCTATCAAATGAAACAACCAAGGCAAGATATGAATTTTTTTTTTCTTTATTTTATTTTAATTTTTTACAGGCTCTGCAATGTCTAACTCCCTTAAGCTTTCTAATTGACCTATGTAACAAGTGTTAGGCCAATGACTCCCAAGCCAGGTGGCTTTAGGGTACTAGATGTATAACATCCCTAAGGGCTTATTAACTTAGGTCAAAAAGATTACGAAGTCAGATTAGCCATATCATAAATCAACACTGAACTTCACACCTTTTGACGTGAACACTCAATGCTTAATGAGTCAAGAGGTCCGGTTACTCAGTGAAAAACTCAACATGATTTTTTTTTTCTTTTTTTATTTTTTTTTTCTTTTTCTTTTTTATATCTTGCAAGCCAATGGTTATTAATCAATAGGTCATCCAACAAATCTCAAAGAGAACAAGCTTAAGCTCAAACATCATACCTCACAGAAAACATACTAGTGTACTCATAAAAATTT
>NC_081548.1:11664960-11670350 GCF_901000735.1 Corylus avellana | reverse complement strand
AATGTGGGTGGATAAACACCCACTATTGCAAAAAAATTGAAAAAATATGGAGGTTGGAGGAGTGTTCGGTGATGTTTTAGGGTTGGGGTAAGGTTGGAATGTGATGTGGTTTTCGGTGAAATTGGTGGTATGGTGGCCGGAAAAGGGTCTTAGATGGTGGTGGTGTAGTGGATTTGGTGAAATCTAGTTGCAAAATGGGGAAAGAATGAGTGCCGGAGGTGGAGATTGGGGAAGGAACTGTACGGGGCCAGGAGAGAGGTTGTGGGCCCTAGGGAAAAAGTGACCTAAATAGTTCGCAGGCCCTACTGTCCGAGTGCGCTCAATCGCACACCTGGTGCGCTCGATCGCATTCGGGCAAAGGCGCTCATGTCTGGGCATAGTGCGCTCGATCGCACCTGGGGTGCATTCGATCGCACTAACAGAAAGTATCAGGCCCCTTTCGGTAACTACGCTCGATCGCAGGGGGCCCTGCGATCGATCGTAGTACCAGAATGTCAAATTTTTTATTTTTTTATTTTTTATTTTTTATTTTTTATTTTTTATTTTTTATTTTTTTTTTTGAACAAAAGAAAAGTAAAAGGTCAAAACATCAGGGATAGTCAAGACATGTATGAAAAAAAGAAAGTGAGATGAAAACAAAATGAGATAAAAAATGTTACCGTCCTCTTAGTGGCATCAGTACCACTTTTGTGAGTAGATGCGCTTGAGGTTCTTGCTTGCTCAATGCATCTACTGATGGCTGTAGGACTCCTAGTGTGAAGAGCTGCACTTGAGCTCTTCAGAATTAGGCTCAAGTTCTCTTGTAGGAGTGGGACCTCTTTGAACTGTGACTGCCTTCAGCTGCTGGTGATTGCTTGGGTTAGGTACTGTTTGAGCTGAGAATTCCCCCTACTTCCTCTCACTCAGCTCCTTTGCCATCTGACCCATTTGCACTTCCAGCTTTTGGATGGCTTGCTCAATCTTTGTATTGACATGTTTTTGATCAGCCATGAATTGTTGTTGTGAAGTCACCAGGCTATGTATCATATTCTCTAGTTGGTTCATCTTTGGCTCTTGAGCTGGTTGACTTGCTTGTTGGGTCCCCTTCTGATGTCCTTGATTATTACTCCAGGAGAAATTAGGATGGTTTTGCCATCCTGGATTGTAAGTATTGGAGTATGGGTTGTTCTTGTGGGGATAATTGTTTTGTCCCACAAAGTTCACCTCTTCTTGTTATGCAAAAGGACACTTCTCAGTGGTGTGATCTAAATGGGAACAAATAGCACATACCTGGCATTGCGTGTCCTGTTGTAGAGGTGAAGTTTTCTAAACAGTCATGGCTTTGACAAGCATATCCAATTTCTTTTCTACTGCAGCCAACTGATTAGTTGATCCTCCACTGAGATTCACCTCATACATGCCCTTGCTCTTAACTCCTCTCCTTCCTCGTGAATAGAATTGCTGTGAGTGTTCACTTAATGTATCAAAAATTTCCACAGCTTCCTCACTACTCCTTTCCATAAGTGTTCCTCCTCAAGCTGAATCAATCATCCCTTTGTTAGTATCATCTAATCCTTCATGGAAAATTTGTACCTGCTCATCTTGAGGGATGTTGTGATGTGGGCACTTTAGGAGTAAGGAATTGAAGTGATCCCATGCTTCAAAGAACAAGTCTCCGTCTCGTTGTTGGAACATTTGAAGTTCCCTTTTAAGTTGCTTTGTCTTCTAGGCTGGGAAAAACCTCTTTAGAAATTTGGAGGTCAATTCTACCCAAGTATGAATGGACTTTGCAGGCAAGGAATTGTACCACAGTTTAGCATTATATTTCAAGGAAAAAGGAAAGAGAACTAACCTGAGTCTCTCTTGAGTGAGGCCTTGAACATTCTGCAACTTGCATAAGTGAAAGAATTCCTTAAGATGCAAGTTGGGATCCTCAGTAGCTACGCCTCTGAAGTGGGTCAATGCATTGAGGATTTGGGGAGAGATATAATAACTGCCCTCCACCTCCGGTTGATATGCTATGCATGAGGGTTGATGGAGGTTTGTTGGCACGTAAGCTTGCTTCATTGGTCTCCTCACTCGTGGTGGATTTGCTTCTAGGAGTCTTGGCCCAATTGGATTTTCTGGCACGTCTTCCACTTCAACTTCTTCTTCTCCTTCTTTGTCTCTAGGTCGTTGTTGGATTGTCCTCTCAATTTCAAGATCGAGGGGAAAAACGGTTGAGGCTTGAGATCGACGACCTTGCTTGAACTTGGCAGCTTCAGCACTACCTGGTTCGGATGCTCTCTGGAACTACGCTCGATCATAGGTTGGTGCGTTCGATCGCACTTGGCTGACGATTGGTCACAATCACAGAATGCCAATCCGCAACCTAAAACAGAAAACAGAAAAGTTAAGGAAAACAAGAAATTCTTTTTGATTTTTGCTAATACTAAATTAAAAAAACTAAAGAAAGATAAATTTAAACAAAATTCGCCGCAATCCCCGGCAACGGCGCCAAAAACTTGTTGTGCAAAATCTACCTAAATTAATAGGTAAATAATTGTACGTTTTACCTGCAAGTGCACAAGGTCAACATGGTAATATAGGGTGCAAGTACATGATCATTCCCACGAGGATTGCTAAATTTATGTTTAAAAATAAATTCCTTAAGCAAAAGCAAAATAAAGATTGATTGTTTAAGTGATGATAACAAAGGGTAGGGCTTTGATAACCACCATTAATTATATTAAGTTAATATATCAATATGCCAATGTTTTGATCAAGTTATGCATATTTAATGTTTGCCAACCTAAGGGCATGGGTGTATACTTCTTAAACTATTAATTTCCCTAAGCAACGAGTTAGGCATGGATGTATACTCTAACTCTTTTCTTTCCTAAAGGATTTAGCATGGTAAATACTAAGTTGTTCTTTAGAAAAGCATATGTTCTATGGAAATCGACAAACACACGAGGCCTAGGGCATGGGTATATACTCCTGGTTCCCCATGTTGATTAACCCAAGAATTGCGGTGTGGATTCTTTTGTTACTTAAGTTAAACCCAGGACTCGGCCATCCAAATTGATCTAACTAACAAGTTCATACCACATGCACATGTTGATCAGGCATACACATATGAGGAATTCATGCAAGCAGGTATTAATCAAGTTAAATAGCACAACATGATCATCATAAGGCGCCAATATTGAAATATTAATTTAACATAACTAGGGCTTCAATCTAGCCCAACTAAGTAAATTAGCTACACATAGAGTTGATGTTAAACATCTTCATAAAATAAAATAAAAGAAAGAATAAAGCCGAGACTTGAACTTGAGAGCTCCTATTCTTCTCCCTTCTCCAAGCCTACCTATTCTAAAGGCTTAGGAGTCTATTTATAGGCTTTAGAAGTCCTTGGAAAAGTAGTAAACCCTAAGGTTTTCGCAGGGTTTCAGTCCTATTACAATTTGGAGTTTGAAAAACCCTAATATGGAAATAGGGACATTATAGCCGCCACTTGGAATGCCTCCTGCTCACGGGTGCGCTCGATCGCAGCCCGTGTGCGCTCGATCGCAGGTCTGCGATCGATCCTTCCTTTGCCTGCGCTCGATCGCTCCTGGCCTAGCTCATGCAGCATCTTCTCTGGTATTGCACTCGATCGCAGGTACCCTGCGATTGATCGCAGTACCAGGGAGCTCCAATTTTCCCATATTCTCTTTTTGAGCCTAAATCACCCAGTTTTACTTCACTTTCTTTCAAAAGCCTGTAAAAACATCAAAAACACAAAAAGAAAGTAAAATTGCCTAATTAACCAAAACCAAAGGATTAAAACATGTAAGATAAGGGCTGAAGATATGAATATTTTAGCGCTTATCAATATATATATATATATATTGGATTGAAAACCACTAACCAAAAAATTGTTGATAGAATTCACAAAATGTTGAAAGACTTGAAAACTAGTCAAGCTTCTGGCTCCGGACAAGCCTGTGTTGTCCAAAAAATCAATGAGACATCTGATTCAGATGATTCTGAATATTCTCAATACCCTTCTGACTTCAACATTAAAATAATTGAAGAAAATTTTGATCCTGATCAAACACTCCATAGAATTTTTGATAATGCCAAACCCATTAATCTCACAAAAAATTGGTATACAAAACCCACTCCTCCTGATTTACAATTTGAAGAAAGATTTTTTCAATCCCAGTTTTCTGTTTCTACTGATAAACTTTATGAATGGAACATTGATGGTTTGTCTGAATAAGAAATATTGAATAAAATGAATCACATGTCTATGGTTGCTAATGCTTATGTTACTAATCACAATTTAAGCCAATCAAAGATTGTTGATTTGCTTTCTACTGGCTTCTCTGGAACTCTTCGGAATTGGTGGGATAAACACCTCACTGAAGAATCCCGAGAAACAATTAGAAAAGCTGTCAAAAAAGATGAAGATGGCTTACCAATATTTGATGAGCAACGTGGCACTGGTGAACCTGATAGTGTTAACACATTGATTTACACAATCATTAAGCATTTTATTGGAACACCGTCTAACATTACTTCTCGCTTTTCTGATTTCTTGAATAATCTTTGTTGCCCTACTATGTCTGATTATAGATGGTATCAAGATGTTTTTCTTTCTCGTATTATGGTTAGACCTGATAGTCAAAAAACTTATTGGAAAGAAAATTTATTGATGGATTACCTTCATTATTTGCTCACAAAGTTAAAGACGAACTCATTAATTCTAATACTGGATTAATTGAATATGAAAAATTGACTTATGGTGATTTGTTTTCTACTGTTAAAAAACTTGGCATAAAAATGTGCATTGATCAAAAAATGATAAGACAACAATTGAAAAACAAAAAGAAGCCTAAATATGAAATGGGTAATTTCTGTGAACAATTTGGGTTGCCTCCTATGGTTCCTTCCCGGAGAAATAAGAAGAAACCCGATAAAGTTTTCAAGAAAAGACCTGCTCCATATTACAATAGTTTCAAGAAAAGAAAATATAATAAACCCATCAGAAAATTTCTAGCAGCCAATAAATCTCGAAAAAATAACTCAAAGTTTGATAAATATTTTTCCAAAGGAAAATGTTTTAAATTTGGAAAATCAGGACATTTTGCTGATATATATATATATATATATCAGTCCTACGAAATAAGATATGTTCTAGAATTTATTGGGAAGCATACCTAAATACCTAAGTAAATTCATTCTCAATTGATTAGCAAGCCAACTCATAATAGTAGTTGAATGTTTTGTTGTGACGTGTATGAGGGTAGTAACGTGTCTGTATTTCCTTCAGGAGATTAGTTAGCAGTCAGAGGAAAATTTTACTGCAGTGAAGAGGGAAGTGAATTTACTATCATTTCCAAAAAAATTATCATGTCATGCTATTTATACAATTTTGTTTC
>NC_081548.1:11656366-11664860 GCF_901000735.1 Corylus avellana | reverse complement strand
AAAGCATTGCAGTGCAGTATGAAGTCCACAAACCAGAGCCATTGAGGTAGCTTGGACCGGATGCCAGCATTATGATGGGTGTCGGCATATTGGCCTTGGCACATGTCCTCAATTATTTCCGCCACATAGAATCTGGGTGGTTGCTCAGCAAGTTGTGTTGCTTCTGGAGGGTGCTCAACATTACATTGGAGGGCAGCGGCAATGTCGGCCCTTGTCACGTCAACCGCTCGGCCCTGCACTGTGGAAGAGAGGGCAGCCATCTTGTTGCAGTCATGAGATAGGTGGGTATAAAACTCGATCACCAATCTTCTGTAGACAGTGGAGGTGACCGGCTTGAAAAGCTTCTTGAGCCCCCGACGCTTGAACTCTGCGACCGCCCATTGAGTTGCCTCAAGGTTTTGAAAATCTTCTCTTATGGCAAAAGTTGTCTCAAACAGCAAATCCCGCTCCTCAAAAGTGGGAAGGGGAGAAGTGACTTGGGCATCAGACCCCCGAGAGGACAAAGCTCGAGTTCTTGGCATGATGAGCCTGATTGGGGACTTTTGTTGAACACCTGGTGTGCATTGTGATGACTAAGGTGGCTGAGGCAAAGCAACAACTGCCCAAAACCCCTGCAAAACACGAAAATCCAACCACAGAAGCAAATGTGGGTGGAGAAACACCCACAATTTGCAAAAATGATGAAAAAATTGGAGGTTGGAGGGGGGGGGGGACTGGTGTGTGATGTGAATAAATATGTTGTATGGTTGTGTGGTGAGAAAGTGGTGGTACGGTGGCCGGAGAGGAGAACTGATAAGTGCTAAAATATTCATATTTTCAGCCATTAACTTGCATGTTTTAATCCTTTGGTTTTAGTTAATTAGGCCGTTTTAATTCTTTTTTGTGTTTTTCATACTTTTACAGGCTTTTGGAAGAAAATGAAGCAAAACTAGGTGATTTGGGCTCAAAAGGGAAGATGGAGACAATTGGAGTTCCCTGGTACTACGATCAATCGCAGGGCACCTGCGATCGAGCGCAATACTCGAGAGGACCCAGCATCAAGCAGGCCAGGAGCGATCGAGCGCATGTTAGAAGAAGGATCGATCGCAGACTTGCGATCGAGCGCACATGGGCTGCGATCGAGCGCATCTGTGCGCTGGAGACTTATCAAGTGGCGGCTAGATTGACATTCTTTCTATATTAGGGTTTTCCAAATCCAAATCGTAATAGGTCTCAAAACCCTACGAAATCCCTAGGTTTACTAATTTGTCTAGGACTTCTAAAGCCTATAAATAGACCTTTAAGCCTCTAAATAGATATACTTTGGAAGGAGAAGAAGAGGAGCTCTAGAAGTTCAAGTCTCGGGTTTATTCTTTTCTTTTCTTTTCTTTTCTTTTTATTTTATGAAGATGTTTAACATCAACTCTATGTGTAGCTAATTTATTTAGTAGGGCTAGATTGAAGCCCTAATTATGTTTTATTAATATTTCAATATTGGTGCCTTTGTGATGATCTTGTTGTGCTATTTAATTTGATTCATACCTGCTTGCATGAATTCCTCATATGTGTGTGCCTGATCAACATGTGCATGTGGTATGGGCTAGTTAGTTAGATCAATTTAGATGACCGAGTCCTGGGTTTAACATAAGTAACAAAAGAAATCCACACCGGGTTCTTGGGTTAATCAACATATGGAACCGGGAGTATACACCCATGCCCTAGGCCTCGTGTGCTTGTCGATTTCCATAGAACATATGCTTTTCTAAAGAACAACTTAGTATATACCATGCTAAATCCTTTAGGAAAGAAAAGAGTTAGAGTATACACCCATGCCCTTAGGTTGACAAACATTAGATATGCATAACTTGATCCTAGCTTTGGCATATTGATATATTAGCTTAATATAATTAGTGGTGGATATCAAAGCCCTACCTTTTATCATTATCAACTCAATCAATCTCTATTTTACTTAAGGAAATTATTTTTAAATGGAAATTCAGTAATCCTCGTGGGAATGATCTTGTACTTGCACCATATACTACTATGTTGACCTTGTACACTTGCAGGTAAAACGTACAATTATTCACCTATTAATTTAGGTAGATTTTTGCACAACAAGTTTTTGGCGCCGTTGCCGGGGATTGTTTGATTTTGTTTGGAATTATTTTTCTTAGTTTATTTTTGTTTTAAATTTTTCTGTTTTTATAGTTTTTTCTGCAGTTCCTGTTTTGCCTCTGGAGGTGCGATCGATCACCCAACCAGGGCAATCGAGCGCACCAGTACGATCGAGCGAACTCACGGTGCGATCGATCGCACATCCAGAGAGCATCACAGTTACTGCAGTAATTACAGATTTGATTTATTTATTTTATTTTTATTTTTATTTTTCTTTTTATTTTGTTATTTCATTTTCTTTTTGTTTTAATCATGTTGAGAAACACTACACCTCCGATGCGAAGACCTATGGAAAGTTCATTCAGCTCCCAGATCCTCAACCAGCCATCATGCATTAATTTCCAGCCCATTGTGCAGAGTAGTTATGATTTATCTCCGTTTCTCAATATGATTCCACACTATAAAGGCACACCTACAGAGAATCCATATTGGCATATTTGAGAAGTCTGTGATCTCTGCAGGACTCAAAATGTTCAGGGTTTAACTCCAGAAGAAATCAGGTTAATCCTCTTCCCTTTTTCTTTAAAAGATAATGCTAAGATATGGAACAATTCTTTGGCCACAGGTTCTATTCATACTTGGGATGAGATGGCAACAAAGTTTTTAAAGAAGTATTTCCCAGCTCACAAGACAAGGCAATTGAGAAGGAAAATTATGACTTTCCAGCAAAGAGATGGAGACCTTTTCTTTGAGGCATGGGAACACTTTAATGAGCTACTTCTCAGATGCCCTCATCACAATATATCTCAAGACGATCAGGTATTGGCATTCTATGAGGGTTTAAATGATCCTAACAAGAGTCTTGTAGATTTAGCTTGTGATAGCATGTTGATGGAGAAAAGCAGTGAGGAAGCCATGGAGCTCTTCAAGACATTGAGTGAGCACTCCCAACAATTCCCATCTAAAGGGAGACAAGGATTCAAAGGAAAAGGCATACATGAAGAGAGCACCAATGGTTGAATTCAGGCTCAAATGGCTGCCATGGAGAAAACGCTGGACATGTTCATGAAAGCTATGACTAATCATAGCAATGCTCCTGTTCAACAAGTTACACAAGTCAAGGTATATGCCATATGTTCCCATATTGACCACACCACTAAGACTTGTCCCATGTTTTCAACTGCAGATCAGGAGTCATCTCTCATCAAGTTGTCCCAACATTATCATAAAGAGGCGCCACCTCCCATCAATTGGCCTCAAGAATACCAAGAAGAAGAATGTCAAAGGCAGTAGATGGAACACCCCAATGAATAGGACATGCAGGAAGAGTGCACCCTTCTATCATGAGCAAGCAATTACCACATTGAGGAGCGAAGAGGTGGCGGAAAATCAAGTGGAAGAGGAGAAGGAAGAGCAAGCCGAAGTTCCACAAGAGTCACATCAGGGAAAAGAAGAGAGCACTGAGATTTCTTCAACATCAGCTCTTATTCCTGAAACACTAAGAGGCCAGGAGAGAAGTCTGTTAGAGCTACCACACGAGCAAATTGAGGACATCAAGATAGAGAATGTAACGCCCCGATATTTGAACTAGCAAATATCGAAGTCGTGACGCTGCAACTTTAGAAAATACAATCTTACAGCGGAGTATGTATATTTTTTTTCTTTTTCTATGACCTAGGAATAAGTTACACAACACAGTTGAGCTGACTGAAATACCTCGAGGTGATATATTATTAAATAAAATAGAAACATGGTTTTCATTACAACATATGTACACACTAGGTGTACCAAATATATGCCACAGACGGCACCTAAATTAACATAGTAATATCTATTAAGTTTACACACATCACCATACATAATAAAAGCGATGAACATAAATGAGACTTGCTCCATAGAGTAAGCATAAATCATGCAGCAGATGGTCTATCAACCATCAAAACCAGTAAAAGGACCATTGTCCTCACTTTCTATTCCTGCATCAAGATCTATGTAAAGATGACGTTATCATATTTACATAGGCAAACAAGTGAGTAATCTATTTTCCTAGATATAAAGACTAAAAAGACTAGTTTGAACAAATAAGATTAAAGATTAAAATATATAATAATGAATGAGTTGTGAATGCAGCGTAATGACAGATTAGTTTGTGTTTTATGATAATCTTTCTTCAAACCTCTTCTCATGAGCTCTCAGCCCGCTTACGTCCGTTATGTCCCTCACACTTTAGAGGTTTACCTGTTTGGTGCTGGCAACTACACCGCCCCAGCTTAGTTATATATTAGGCCTGTTGGACGGTTATATACCCACATCCACTGAGATACCGACAGTTCCTCGCGGCAATCCACCCAGCTTGTTCTTAAGGTGGCTATCTTATCAGCCCATTTTATTAGACACATTATGCAGTAGTTGTATTGCAAAATTATATCAATAAGACAAAATAAGAATTCCTATAACAATAAGACAAAATAAGAATTCCTATAACAATAAAACAAAGCTAGTACTCAGTAAGTATATCCATACTTACTCTCCTTAGTGTAGTATTCTGCTCCACTTCTGCATATAATACATACATACAAACAATACTTAGTTCATTCTCCAATAATATCATTGTTTAAAGATCCTCATCTTTTATATTTATTTATTATCCGTCACTTCATCTTTACTTACTCATTTTATTATATTAATCTAAGATAGTTACTTATAACTAGCTTTATGCCTGAATTCATTTTTGGTGATGAGGCTAATGGCCAGTATCACTAAATACAAACTAGTATTATAAATAATATATATAAAACATGACTCATATTTTGGGAGATGAGACCAATGGTCCGTACCTACCAAAGTATGAATCAAAATTTAAATGACATAAAAGAAATAACTGAATGTAAATAATGCATATTTCGGGGATGATGGTCCTTACCTCCAGAAATATGAACAGAAATTTAAATGACATAAAAGAAATAACTGAATGTAAATAATGTATATTTCGGGGATGACATCAAATGGTCCTTACCGCCAGAAATATGAACAGAAATTTAAATGACATAAAAGAAATAACTGAATGTAAATAATGCATATTTCGGGGATGACATCAAATGGTCCTTACCGCCAGAAATATGAACAGAAATTTAAATGACATAAAAGAAATAACTGAATGTAAATAATGCATATTTCGGGGATGACATCAAATGGTCCTTACCGCTAGAAATATGAACAGAAATTTAAATAATATAAAAGAAATGACTGAATGTAAATACTGTAAAGTAAATAATATATAGATAATATTATAAGTCCTTAATTGATTTTGTCCACTAACTCTTTATTATTAATTCACTTGTTCCATTACTTTATTTTACATTATACGCTTATTGGGTCTTTAAACAATTAAATGAGGACAAGTAATAAAAGCAATAAATCATGATATTTATACAAGAAACACTTACCCAATAATCTTTTAGAAGTAAAACTCCACCAAATCTTCTCTAGGTAGCTAGTTTTAGAAAAACGCTTGAACACTACAAGAAAGATCTAGGCTATATGGTATTTGAGTAGAACTAAGAAATAAAATGAAAGGAGGAGCAAACAATTTTACTTGTTCTAAGATTGTAAAAAACTCAAGTGAAAGTGAATTTAGCTATAGGCTCTATTTATAAGAGAATGGATGGTTAGGATTTATTTTTACACATTTGATCTAAGGGTTGAGATGTATTTAATCAAAAGAATGAACCTAGTCCATATTTCATGCTCTATACCAATTGATATTTTCGTCCAAAATGAGGGCAGTGTATTCCGATCCATTTTTCAATGTCCAAATGTACTCCGATTGACATGAAATTTTGAGAGTAGATAGAGGACTCCGAGACAAACATTTTATATTTTGGTTCGACTTCATCCGAGTTTGTTTGAGTCTATTTTTGGCCTATACAAAGTTTCCAATTCAACTTAGGCTTTAACTATTTTCATTCCCACTTGGCCACTTGCCTTATTAAATCATTATAATCATGATATTTACTATAATCATCATTACTAGAAGACTTTAAGCTTTCAACAAAGGTGGCTAGCCTTGGTATCTTTTTTTAGCAATTTTAATCTCATTTAGACAGTATGAAAATTAAGACACTGCTTTTTAGGCTAAAAATTGCAAAACTTCAAATTAATTTATGACTTCGCTAAACACCAATATAAATAATTTATTCACTAGATTGGGTTTGATTATGCCCATAAACATATTAGTGAAGCTAAATTCTTGGAATTGAAGTAATATACATAAGAGGTCAAAAATCAATGTAATATATTTTTAACACTAAATAGTTATTTAATATCATTAATCCACATATCATTGTTCTAATTTATCGATTATATTTTTAATCTATTTAATATTATTTAAATAAGAGTTTTAAAATCTAGGTCGTTACAGAGAAGCTCCCTGAGTTTCCTTCTTACTTTATTCTAGTTCATGATTCCCCACCGGATGAGCAACTGTTTGAGAAAACTCAGAGTGGTCTTCCCCAATTTAGAAATACTTAGAACCACCTTGCAACTAAAAAGATCCATTCCCTTTGGTGCATAAGAAGAAAAGACTGGTGCTTCAAGTTTAAAAGGACCACCGTCTGGCTGAAGACGTAAAACTTAGCGCTCATGGGAGGCACCCCATAGCATATCCTTTTATTTTGTTTGACTTATATTTTGTTGTGTTTTCGTTTGTGTTTCGTTTATTCTAGTGTTTTTGTTTTTTTTTTTAGTATTATGTCATGTTTTTCCCATTCTGTTACTGCGATCGATTGCACCACGCATGCGATCGAGCACAGGTCTCCATTTGTGGGGCTACCGCACTTTGTTAGTGCGATCGAATGCACAGCATGTGCGATCGAGCGCACTTGGAAGCATCCTATAGTTATTTTTTTTTGTTTTGTTCATTTTTATTTAGTTTCAGGTTTGTTCCTTTTTACTTGTTTGTGTGTTTTATTATTCTGCAAGGACAAGTGTGCTTCAATTCAAGTTTAGGGGTGTGCAATGAGCCATGCTATTCCAAACAGTTCGTCCATCTCCCGGGTAAATTTTTCCATATTATACAAACATTGGGGATAATGTGTAATATAAGTTTGAGGGTATGGGCACACGTGTTTGTTTACATACACTTTGTCCCAATTTCATGTTATTTGTTTTGTGTGTTGTTTGTTTAGTTAAAAAAAAAAAATTAAAAAAAAAAAATTTATGCATATTCATGTTTGCTCTAAAAATTTTAAGTTAATCTAAAAGAATTGTGGTTTGAATTCATCAGTGAGCTTAAAATTTTGAACACATGATCTGATGAGTGAATCTGTTAGTTTGGTTACTTGTTTAGGATAGTTGAAAAATCACATGTTTGAACTAAGCACTCAAACACATTAGTATATAATTTGTGAGGAATGACATGAAGTCTGATATGTGTGTTTTTGCATCCTGGATGAAATTGGGTGACTTATTAGATGACACTTTGGCATGTTTAAAAAAAAAAGAAAAAAAAGAAAAAAATGATCATTGATAGCTTTTCATTGAGTAACTGGACCTCTTGCCTCAAAGCATTAAGTGTTCACGTCAAAAGGTGAAAAATTTGGATTTGATCAATGTCATGGTTAGTTGGTTCTGTAGCCTTTTTGACTCGAGTTAGTAGGTCCTTAGGGGTGTCTCTACACCTAATGCCCTACAACCACCTGGTTTGGGAGTCATTGGCTTAACACTCGCTACAAGGGTCAATTAGAAAGCTTAAGGGAACCAACATTGCACAACTTGACCAAAAAAAGAAAAAAAAAAGAAAAAAAAGAAGAAGAAATGAAATATGCCATCGTGTCATTCTAAAAGGAGTTTCAGTGAATTCTGAGATAAGGAGACATTACATATTAGAAAGATTTGGAAACCTCATAATTTTGTACTAGTTTACTGTACAAAAATTCCAAACTTGTGATGATTTAGCATGTCCTTTGTAAGTAACTGCACTTTGAGATTCCAATTCATTGTGAAGATGGAGTTCATCTTTTTAAACTTGCTAATGAATGAAAATCATAATCTTGAAGTGATGTTTTAATTTTTGAAATAACATGAACTCTTGCATGATGTTTGTGGGTAACATTTTTGGAAAACCCTCACAAGACTTCACTCGTCCACTAGGGAATTTCTAGTGGTTTAAAAGGCTTGTTGCATACGCTAAATGCAATCGTACATCCCACGAAAGATGGATTTATCTTTTGTTTTCTATTTTTTTCATTCCTGTTTTTAGCTTTGTATTGCTAAGGGACTAGCAATATGTAAGTTTGGGGGTGTGATAAGTGTTAAAATATTCATATTTTCAACCCTTAACTTGCATGTTTTAATCCTTTGGTTTTAGTTAATTAGGCCATTTTAATTCCTTTTTGTGTTT
>NC_081548.1:11640100-11656266 GCF_901000735.1 Corylus avellana | reverse complement strand
AAAAAGAAAACACAAAAGATAAGTGAGATATCACGAGTATTGCAGAAAATTATGTAAAGTAAGGAAATTGACATGATGGGAAACAAAGTAAGAGATGGAAAAGTGTACCGTCTCCAGTCGCCTCAGTACCACTGTTCTAAGTAGATGCGCTTGAGCTCCTGGCTTGCTCAAACGCTTCTACTTGTGGCTGTAGTGCTACTAGTGTGGAGAGTTGCACTTGAGCTCCAAAGAATGTGGTTTGATAAGTGCCAAATATTGCATATTTGGACCCCTTTATTTACATTAGTTAATCCTTTAGATGTGTCGTTATTTAATGTTTTGTGTTAGTTTCGTGTTTTTAGTATTTTGTAGGTCGTTGAAGAAAAACTACAGCTTTAAAGGGAAAAATGCAAAGTTTGGAAGAAAGCATACTTTGAGAAAACCTAGATGATATGGTTAAGTTTAACCAAATCCAAAAAAAGGTTAAATCGGATTAAATATTAGATTGGATTAAAGTTTAGATTGGATAAAATTTCGGATTGGATTCAAATTCAGATTCTGCACATGTCTCACTATTTTGACCATAACTTTCCACTGAAATATTGGATTGAAGTGATTCAAGCAGTATTGGAAAGCTAACTCAAAATTATACAATTCGTTGTGAAAAAGGATTTTCCTAATTCAGACGGTTACTTTGCCAAAATTGCCCCGTAATAAAGGATACAAATCTGGACAAATCCTATTTCGATTTCAGACTTCTATTTTGACTAGGAGACAGACCTCCAAATTATCTATGTTTAATAGGGCTTCTAGGACTTCCCTAAGCCTATAAATAGACTTCTTTGCATTCAAGAAAATATATAGAATTCCAGGGAGAAAAATTCTATAGTTTTTCTCTTTTTAGTTTAGGTTTTCTTTAGATTTAGGTTTTTATTTTATGTGGAGCTAAATTCCCAACTAAGGTTGGGGATGAAGCCTCACCGATGAAGAACGTCAATACTTTCATGTAAGTCTTTATTTATCTGATTTTATTGGGTTTAATATTTCAATTGTTTTACTTCTTTTCAATATATGGAATGATTCTTCGATATCTTGTTGTGATTCAAGGATACACTTGATGATTTAAGATAATTTCATAAAATTGATTGCTTGATTTTATTTGCCTAAATAATTGGATATCCCTTGTGATTTGGTCTACGAATACATTTGGTGTTTCAATTAAGATTGAATATCTTTTGTGATTTACGAATACATCTGATGATTTAATTGATATTGGATTCCTCTTGTGATTTGTGCAATGAATGGATACATGGGATGGTTTTGATTAATTGTTTGAAGCATAGTAAAACATATCTAAGATTTTAATTGTTAGAACTTTAGATTAATATTGATAAACATGGAAGTATGTTGTTATGATTCGGTGAGTGTGAATTCCCAAACCTTAGTATTTTATCTCTTAATTTATTTTAATTAGTTTATGTTTGTCTTTTAATTTCAAAAATCAAAATTCAAAACCTTTTTGGAACTAAGTTAGGCTTTAATTAGTTTAGATATAAATTGCTCTTTCAAAAACACAATTCCCTGTGGGTCCGACCTCGCACTTGCAAAACATTATATTGCAAACGATTCGTGCACTTGCGAGTATTAAAATTTGCACAACATGGCTCAAGTGCCCTAGCTAGTGCAAGACAAGACTTTCTTTACAGGTCAACAAGTTCAGTTCCACATAGGACTCCTTGACATGCTTTCTGTGATGATGGTCCTTGGGTCTTTTCTTGTGGAGCTTGGTGTCCTTATTTGCTTTATACCTCAATTCATCCCGTTCATCCAGCTGTAGCTTTCTCTTAGCACTTGGATATGGTGGGAAGGTTTCAATAGGGTGTTCTGCTCCACTGATGTCCCCAGTAGCATCTTCCGGTTTTGGCTCAATGTCCTATCTTGTGAGACTATGGGTGAGGGTGGCCTCCAATGGATCTTTATGTTGTTCCTGCAAAACTGGCTCACTAACACCTTGGATCATGTAAACCTCAAAACACTCTAAATCATTATGAGGTAATTTCATTGCATCAAATATTTTGAATTCTATTGTCTCACCATTCACCTTCATACTTACAGTACCCTTTTTCACACCTATTGTAGTATCAGTAGCTCTCATAAAGGGTCTTCCTAAGATGATAGGTATTGGTAATGGCATAGGAGATTCTTCCACATCTAACACAATGAAATCAGCAGGTAAAATAAATGTACCTACCTTTACCAACACATCCTCAAGTATACCTCTTGGTCTTTTGATGCTTTTGTCTGCCAATTGCAAGGTGACAGAGGTTGGTTGAAGATCCCCCAAACCCAGCTATTCATATACCGTGTAAGGCAGCAAATTGACCCCTGCTCCGAGATCCAGCAATGTACACTCAAAAAGATGGTCTCCTATCCTGCAAGGACTGGTAAAACTACCCGAATCTGTTAGCTTTGGTGGTAATTTTCTTAGCAAAACTGCACTTACCTCTTTTGTTAGGGCCACTGTCTCATGCTCCTGAAACTTCCTTTTGTTAGTGCAACAATCCTTTAAAAACTTAGCATATGAAGGAATCTGATAAATTGCATCTAATAAAGGAATGTTGATTTCTACTTTCCTCAAAGTCTCAAAGATACCCATGAGTTGCTTTTCTTTCTTTGGTTTGACTAACCTTTGAGGGAAGGGTGGTGCATTGACCTTCTTCATTTTGTTTACCTTGGAAGTTGATGCTTCATCTAGAGATGCTTAAGGTGGCTCATCAGTTCCTATGACCTTGCCATTTTTTAGAACTGTGACTACTTTCAGTTGCTGGTGACCCCCTAGATTGGGTATTGTATGGGCTGGAAATTCTCCCTGCTTTCTTTCACTCAGCTCCTTTGCCATTTGCCCCATTTTCACTTCCAGTCTTTGGATGGCTTGATCGGCCCTTGTATTGATTTGTTTTTGATCAGTCATAAATTGTTGTTGTGAAGTCACTAGGGTGTGTATCATACTCTCCAGTTGGTTCAACTTTGACTCTTGAGTTGGTTGGCTTGCTTGTTGGGGACCCTTCTGTTGTCCTTAATTGTTACTCCATGGGAAATTGGGATGGTTGTGCCATCCTAGATTGTAGGTGTTGGAGTACGGATTGTTCATGTGGGAGTAATTGTTTTGTCCCACATAATTTACCTCTTCTTGCTCTGCAAATGGAGATAAAGGACACGTCTCAGTAGTGTGATCTAAATAGGAACATATAGCATGTACCTAGATTGGTGTGTCTTTTTGAACAGGTGAGATGTTTTGAGCAGTCATGGCTTTGACAATCATATCTAGCTTCTTTTCCACAGCTGCCGTCTGATTTGCAGATCCCCCATTGAAATTCACTTCATACATGCCTTTACTTTTTACTCGTCGCCTCTCTCTAGAGCAAAATTGTTGGGAATGCTCACTAAGCATTTAAAAGAGCTCCATTGCTTCCTCACTACTCTTTTCCATAAATGCTCCTACACAAGCTGAATCAACCATCCCTTTGTTAGTATCATCTAAACCTTCATAGAAAATTTGTACCTGATCATCTTGAGGGATGTTGTGATGTGGGCACTTGAGAACCAGTGAATTGAAGTGATCCCATGCCTCAAAGAAAACATCTTCATCTCTCTGTTGGAACATCTGAAGTTCCCTTTTAAGCTGTCTTGTCTTTTGAGCTGGGAAAAACTTTTTCAGGAACTTGGTGGCTAATTCTTCCCAAGTATGGATAGAATTTGCAGGCAAAGAATTATACTACAGTTTAGCATTATCTTCCAAAGAGAAAGGAAAAACGACTAACCTGAGTCTTTCCGGAGTTAAGCATTGGATGTGCTGCAGCTTGCGTAGATCAAAGAACTCCTTAAGATGCAAGTTAGGATCCTCAGTCGCTGTGCCCCTGAAGTGAGTCAATGCATTGAGGATTAGAGGAGAAATATAATAATTGCCTTCCACCTCCGGTTGATATGCTATGCAGGATGGCTGGTTGAGGTTCATTGGGACGAACGCCTGCTTCATCGGTTTCTGCACCGGTGGTGGATTTGCCTCTAGTGGTCTTGGCACTATTGGTGGGTTCTCTTGCAAATCTTCCATTGTGTTCTCAATTTCTTCCTCTTCTTCTTTGTCACTAGGTCTTTGTCGAATTGTCCACTCAATTTCGGGATCGAGTGGAATGACGGTTGAATCTTGGGATTGACGACCATGCATCAATTGAATTGCCTCTTCAGTCAAAGCAGCTTCAGTGCTGCTTGTACGGATGCTCCCTGGAACTGCGCTCGATCGCAGGTTAGTGTGCTCGATCACAACACGCTCGATCGCAGTAACAGAATGCTGGTCCGTAGACCTGAAACAGAAAATAGAAAAAGTTAAGAAAAATGGAAAATAATTTTGATTTATGATAGAAACAAAATTTAAAATTGAAAATTAAAAAAACTAAACTAAAGGAAAATAATTCTAACCAAAATTCGCTACAATCCCTAGCAACTGGGCCAAAAACTTGTTGTTACAAATATCTACCTAAATTAATAGGCCAATAATTGTATGTTTTACCCGCAAGTGCACGAGGTCAACATAGTAGTATAGGGTGCAAGTACGGGGTCATTCTCACGAGGATTGCTAAATTTCGTCTAAAATAAATTCCAAAAGTAAAACAAAACAAAGATTAGATTTGAGTTGATAATAATAAAAAGGTAGGGCTCTAATATCCACCACTAATTATTTTTAGGGGAAAATCTACTTTACCCCCCTGAAGTTTCATGGGTTTTTCAATTTGAACCCTAAAGTTTAAAAATTGGCAATGTACTCCCCCAATGTTTCAAAAATTTTCAATTTAAACCTTCCGTTACAATTTCCGTTAAATTGGACTGAAATTTTTTTTAAAAAAGCCTGAGGGTAATTATGTAATTTTAGAGATTTCCGTCCAATTTAACGGAAATTATTAACGGAAGGTTTAAATTGAAAATTTTTGAAACATTGGGGGGGTATATTGCCACTTTTTAAACTTTGGGGTTCAAATTGAAAAACCTCTGAAACTTCAGGGGGGTAAAGTGGATTTTTCCCTTATTTTTAGATAATATATCAACATGCCAATGTTTTGATCATGTTATGTATATCTAATGTTTGTCAACCTAAAGGCATGGGTGTATACTCTAACTCTTTTCTTTCTTAAACGATTTAGCATGGGTGTATATTAAGTTGTTTTTTAAGAAAGCATATATATTATGTGGAAATCGACAAACACGTGAGGCCTAGGGCATGGGTGTATACTCCCAATTCTCCATGTTGATTAACCCAAGAACCCGGTGTGGATTACTTTTGTTACTTTTATTAAACCCAGGACTCGGTCATCCAAATTGATTTAACTAACTAGTCCATACCTCATGCATATGTTGATCAGGCACACACATATGAGAAATTCTTGAAAGCAGGCATTAATCAAGTTAATATCACAACATGATCATCACACAGGCGCCAATATTGAATATTAACTAAACATAACTAGGGCTTCAATGTAGCCCTACTAAATAAATTAGTTACACATAAAGTTGATGTTAAACATCTTCATAAAATAAAATAAAAGAAAGGAAAATAATAAACCCGAAACTTGAACTTGAAGAGCTCCAATTCTTCTCCTTGGAAAGTGTGTCTATTCTAGAGGCTTAAGGGTCTATTTATAGGCCTTTAGGAATACTGTAGAAGCCCTAAAAATCATAGGGTTTGAAACCTAGTTCGCACAAAGTTATAAAACCCTAAAAGTTGCACTTTCCATAACAAGGCTAGCGGCTGACTTGCCCATCACTCACGGGTGCGCTCGATCGCAGCCCGTGTGCGATCGATGCTCTTTGTGTTGGCACTCGATCGTAGGTGCCTTGTGCAATGTAGTCCTCACCTGTAGTGTGCTCGATTGCAGCTCCCCTGCGATTGATTGCATTACTAGAGTCTTCCAATTTCCAAAATAGCTCTTTTTAAGTCCAAAAGTTCTGAGATTGCTTCTTTTTCTTCCAATGACCTACAAAATGAAGGAAAACGCATAAAAGAGCTAAAATGACATAATTAACTAAAACTAAAGGATTAAAACATGTAAGTTAAGGGCTAAAAATATGAATATTTTAGCACTTAACAAGGTGGTAGTAGCTTAGGCCCTTAGTAAGGATAGGTTTGCGATTAGGTTTGACATTGTAAGTGAGATGCGACGTGACGCTTCGAAGTTGGGGCTGATGATTGTTGTGACTACAGAGATGTCACTGCACGGCGACATTGGGAGTAATGATGGTAAGAGGCCATCCCAACTCGATGAAAAGATGAGGAACATTTTGGATGCCACCCAAGCATTGGAAACTATGGAAAGTCTTTTGGTGGAGGCTTTGGTCAATGTAAGAGGAGAAGGGACACCAAGTGGAATCAAGGGTTTCTCTTTCAAGGAGTTTTATGAGCATCCTTTCCCTGTGTTTAAGGGGAACTTGAACTCTAGAGAAGCAAGTGATTGGCTTACGAACTTGGAGAAATTGCTACGAGTTATGGATTGCATTGAGCAGCAAAGTGTCAAGTACACGGCCTACAAGTTCTCTAGGGGAGCAAGGCGAAGGTGGTATGCTAAGCGAAACTCGCTAGTGATGGAATTAGGAAGCGAGGATGCTATTACGTGGACCCGATTCAAGGAAGAGTTCTATCGGGAATACTCATGGAGCTTAAGGAGGACACCCCATGAGCTGCGGTCCAACAAGAAGCAGAGTTGTTTGTGCCATATGTGTGGCTGACTACATTTTGGGAAATATAGATTGAGGAAGAATTGGTGCTACGGATGTGGCAAGGTGGGACACTTCATTCGAAACTGCAACTAGGCCAAAAGGAATGGTACTGGTTTGCCTAGAAGGAAATGATGGCAGGACAAGGGATAAGCGTAACCACTAGAATTGTTTAAGGCATGTAGATTTGCTTTGTTTTGGAGTTAGGGGCTGGGTTACTGGATGTTTGCTTAGACATCAACCAATTGTATTTTGTCTTGTAGTTGCACTTTTCTTGGAGTTTTGGACCTAAAAGTGTAACGTTAACTAATCATTTTATTAATGCATGATGTTTGTTACGCTATGTTGATGTGTGAATATAAGAGCCCTAATTTTGTTAATTGCCCATTAGAAGGATGTGAAGGCATGATATTCTTGAATTTGGATTTTATTAAAGGGCAATTAGTGAATCTTATACCTTTGGTTCTTGTCTACATGGATTACATGATTTTGGGTTACATATGAGCTAAGAGATTCTAAAGGATCTTTCTATACCCGAATGGACTAAGGAGTTCTCGGGTACAAATGTCTGTCGAGACAAAGGAGGTGGCTAGAGCTAATCTAAGGATTATGATCACAAGATCAATTATCATCCTGTCAAGGCTAATGTAGTAGTTGATGCATTAAGTAGGAAGTCGACGGTAGAACTTGTCACTCTTGGAATTTTTCGACCCAGTGGGTTATGGAATTCGCTAAGATGGGTGTATACATGAGGGTGCGCCTGCACGCTTGTCTAACTTGGTGGATGAATCGGAATTGCTTGCTAGGATTAAGGCAGCTCAATTGGAGGACCCTATGCGCACCAAGATCAAGCAGTTGCTAAGGCACAAGGGTTTTGCCTTAAGGATGATGGGTTGCTTGCCCATTTCAAACAAGTGTGTGTGTCGGAGGATGGAGGACTAAGAAAGGAGATCATGAGCAAGATTCATCATTCTCTGTATACTGTACATCCCAGAAGTACCAAGATGTACAAGGATGAGAAGAGGACGGAATTGAAGTTTATTACTGCTTTCCACCCAAACACAGATGGTCAGTTGGAGTGGACTAACCAAATCTTGGAGGACATGTTACGGGCTTGCGTATTGGACTTCAAAGGTAGTTGGATTTAGTACCTACCTTTGATCGAGTTAGCTATCGGAGACTATTGGAATGCCACATTATGAAGCACTTTATGGACGTAAGTGTTAGTCGCCCTTGTATTGGGACAACGTTGGAAAGATAAAAATGTTGGGGCCTGAAATGATTCAAGATACCCATGACAAAGTGCTTACGATCAAACAAAGGATGAGTGCATCCTAGAGTTGGCAGAAGAGCTATGCTGATAACCAGAGACGACCTTCGGAATTCGAAATAGAAGATCATGTGTTCCTTAAGATATCATCAGTGAGGGGAGTGATGAAATTTGGAAAGGAAGGGGAGATTGGCATACAAGGTTCCCTTGCCCCCAGACTTGGTGGAAACACATGATGTTTTTTCATGTCTCGATATTAAGAAAGTACATCGCTAATCTAGACTTAGTGGTGAAGTACGAACCTTTGAACATCCAAGAAGGATTGACATAGGCCGAGGAGCTGGTGTAAATCATGGATCGGAAGGAGCAAGTACTACGTGCCAAGACAATTCCCATCATCAAGGTATTGTGGCATAAACATGGTGCGAAGTGGAGTGGGACATGCAGAACCATTATTCGCATTTGTTTAAAACTCGATTGGGTATGACTCTTTTTTTCAAGATTGTACTTGGACAGTATACCTATTTATGTATTGGTTAAAGGGATAGTTGAGTAAGAAAGAGTTTGCTTTCCTCTACAATGTCATGGCATAGATACCCATCGATCCAGACTGTATGTGAAATTACTCGACTTGGGTGTTGAGATTGACGACGATTGGTATGGTGTAGGAAACACTAGTTACAATGTCGTTCATGTCTTTACATTGAGGTTCAAGGATTTTATCTGTATGGTTAATTTCTTTTGTCTTTGGACTATATGGCTATTTGTCATGGTTATGGGTAACTGTTACGATTATTGAAGAGTAGTCGATTAAGATAAGTTTGCTTCTGGCTAGGAAGTATGGTATCATGTCAAAGATACCCACGGGCCTGACCCCATGTGGAGCCGTGATAAGTGGTGAAATATTCATATTTTCTGCCTTAACTTGTATGTTTTAATCTTTTGGTTTTAGTTAATTAGGTCATTTTAATTCCTTTTTGTGTTTTTCATACTTTTACAGGGTTTTGGAAGAAAATGAAGTAAAATTAGGTGATTTGGGCTCAAAGAGAGAAGATGGAGAAAATTGGAGCTCCATGACACTGGGATCGAGCACAGTACCCGAGAATACACAGCACAAAGCAGGCCAGGAGCGATCGAGCGCATGCCAGAAGAAGGATCAATCGCAGACCTGCAATCGAGCGCACGTGGGTTGCGATCGATCGCACCTGTGTGCATGAGACACATCAAGTGGCGGCTAAAGTGTCACTCTTTCCATATTAGGGTTTTTTTAACTCCCAATTGTAATAGGTCTCAAAACCCTACGAAATCCCTAGGTTTACTGCTTTGTCTAGAACTTTTAAAACCTATAAATAGACCCTTAAGCCTCTAGAATTGAGGGGCCTTGTAAGGAGAAGAAGAGGAGCTCTTGAAGTTCAAGTCTTGGGTTTATTCTTTTCTTTTCTTTTCTTTTCTTTTATGAAGATGTTTAACATTAATTTTATGTGTAGCTAATTTATTAGTAGGGCTAGATTGAAGCCCTAGTTATGTTTATTTAATATTTCAATATTGGCGCCTTTGTGATGATCTTGTTATGATATCTAACTTGACTAATACCTAGTTTCATGAATTCCTCATATGTGGGTGCCTGATCAACATGTGCATGTGGTATAGACTAGTTAGTTAAATCAATTTGGATGACTGAGTCCTGGGTTTAACATAAGTAACAAAAGTAATCCACACCGGGTTCTTGGGTTAATCAACATGGGGAACCGGGAGTAGACACCCATGCCCTAGGCCTCATGTGTTTGTCGATTTCCACAGTTTTTATGCTTCCTTAAAGAACACCTTAGTAGACACCCACGCTAAATCTTTTAAGAAAGAAAAGAATTAGAGTACACACTCATGCCAAGTTTGTTGCTTAGGAAAATCAATAGCTTAAGGAGTAGACATCAATGCCCTTAGGTTGACAAACATTAGATATTCATAACATGATCAAAACATTGGCTATTGAAATATTAGCTAAATATAATTAGCCGTGGATATCAAAGCCCTACCTTTTTATCATTATCAACTTAACCCAATCTTTGTTATAGTTTACTTTTGGAATTGATTTTAAGCAAGATTCAGCAATCTTCGTGGGAGTGACTCCGTATTTGCACACTATACTGCTGTGTTGACCTCATGCACTTGCGAGTAAAACACACAATTATTTGCCTATTAATTTAGGTAGGTAATTGTGAACAACAAGCTGCATGTTTTGATGAATTTATGGGTCGTTGAGTTTGACGATGATTGATATAGTGTGGGTAACATTGATTACGACATCCTTGGTGACTTACAAGTGGATTTGCTACAACTTTTGAGGATGCCGACGTGGATCACTTTATATTGGACGAAGGGGCTTAGTGCCAGAAGAATGGATGGGATAAGATTTTTCCCAAAGGATGGGTTGATCACGGACCTTATAAGACTATGAACATTAAGGTGATGCTATTGTTTCTTCTTGTGTTTTGGGGCTACGAAATTTCGAGGAAGAAATTTTTAGTAGGGGAGAATGTAGTGACCCAAATAATTAACTAAGCTTAAGTAGCTTAGTTAGAGGGTTAATTTGGACTTTAGGTCACTAGGAATAGCTGGAAGGGCATTTTGGAAATTTTAGACTTTCTAATTGGGCGTACGCTAGGGACCACTGTACGTACGCTCTTGTCTTCAAGTGAGGACATACGCTGGGGGACCACCGTACGTATGCTAACAATAGTACACCGTACTCAGCTAATAGTACATGGACGTACGCCCCAATAGTATTGGACATACGCTACTTTTGGGTTAACCCATGGATAATACCTAGACATACGCTACAGCCTTTGGACTGCTGGGTAAACAGTACCAGACATATGCCCCAATAGTATCAGACGTCCGCTACTTTTCAGAATACTTGGTAGCACCCTCAACTTTTTCTCACCTATAAATAACCTCTACCCCTCACCCTTTCATGCCTATTCTCACCCTCAGGCTCTCTGATACCCCTGTGTGAGTGTTTTGTGAGGATTTTGTGAGTTTTTGGAGAAGGAGGTGTGATTCTTAGAGGCTTCGCTTCATAGAGGTAATTTTGTAAGCTTAGTTGGTAGTTTGGAGCTTCTAGTTATGTTGTTGCCCTTAATCTTGGTTTAAGCATGGGTTAGCGTTTAATTCTTGTTGAGCATATTTCCTTTTGCATGGAGGTGTTGTTTTGAGATACGAGGTCCTATGAATCCTTTTTGATAACTTTAGAACTAATTTGGGAGGATAGGAGGATGGTTAAACCAAATGAGGTTTTACCTAAACCTTCTGGGTGTACGTACGGCCACGGGACTAGACGTACGAGCCTTCTAGGTGGACGTACGGCCACCGACCTGAACGTACGGTCAGAAGTGTTCAAGGGAACGCCCATTTGGCCAGTCGTCCGGTAGCCTCTATTTTCATGTTCTAGGTTCGTTTTCGTTGGATTTAGAACTAATGATAGGTCTTTTCTCAGTATTCAAGGTTATGGAGCCTCAAGGGAATTTTATGTAGGAGCCTTATAACCCGGGTGAGTTTCAACTCACATAATGCTCGCCATTTATTTTCCCACATTGCACGTCTATTTTGTGTACCAAAACATGCATGTTTGCAACTCTCACGATATACACTTTATTGCACATGAACTCTAGCTTTTTGTGGAAAAAATGTTATGCTGAACATGTTAATGAAAGTGAGACTTGTAAAAAGGGCATGCATGTAAAATACAGACAAGATTAATTGCATCATATGACATGGTCGGTGTGGGAAAACGGCCATGGGCTTACTATGCATGTTAACTTTATGGTCAAGTGTGTGTGTGTGTGTGTTGGCTTTGGATCCAATGGTTTCATGACCAGGGGCATCCATTCCCTAATGGATGGTCACTATAGGACGGACATTATTAGTGGTGTGGGCCACCCAAGGTTGGACTTAGTTGTGCCACTAATGGGATGGATGATAGTGTACAATTTCCAATGCACTGGTGTTGTATTACAGGTCCCTCGGGACAGCGCCAACCCTACTGAGAAGGGCTAATATCTCAGGTAGACCATGATGTGTGCAAAGTATTTCAAATTTGGACCCCTTAGTTTACATTAGTTTATCCTTTAGCTGTGTCGTAATCTAATGCTTTGTGTTAGTTTTATATTTTTGGTGTTTTTAGGTTGTTAAACGAAAACTGTGCATTTAAAGTGAAAAATACGGAGTTTTGAAAGAAAGCCACCAAGGAGCAGCATTGCGTGAGCACAAATGCGTAGCAAAGGGTACTACAGGTGTTGGTGCACTCGAGCGCATTGGCCATACGATCGAGCTGCGCTCGAGTGCACCCACTGCCAAGACTCGCACCAGCGCGCGAGCACACATACGCTGCAAGAGAAAGCTCACGCTCAAGTGCGCTCGAGCGCACCTAGTGTGTGATCGAGTGCAATGACCTGGCAGAAACTCATTTAAGTGCCAATTTTAGGGTTTTAAACCCAAGAAGCCCCTATAAATTCAATATTAACTGATGTGGTATTTTTGTGACAAAAAATATGAATAACAAAAATAACCACTCGCAATAGTACGAATCCTGTAGGATAAGGCTATATTGAGGGTGTCGAACCTCAAGGACTGCAGGTGTTTTATTATCAAATTCGAAAGATTAAAATTAACTTAATTAAAAAGACATTTAATTTGATTTTCTGTAAAACTAAAATGTATGAAAATAAAAGAGATTTAAAATAAGAGAGAGAGTGTAGGGTATTGACTTCACCTCTATCCGCACAACAATGGTTAATCATAATTAATCTCAGAAATTTATTTTATGCATGTTATAAATAACAAGAAACTACCTTATTAAAGAATAAGCATAATCTATCTTCGGTTGGCATGGATCGTCCACCTAACCACTAAGATGTGGTACGACCCGTCTTCCCTAGGTATAAATTATCAAATTCTTTGACATGATACATACAATCAATGAATAAGTATAACCCATCTTCAGTTGGCACGGATTGTCTACCTAAATTACACTAAACTAGGGTGTAGTACAATCCGTCTTCCCTAGGCATGGCCTATCAAATCCTATTGATCATATGTCAATTAAACCCACTGTATAACCATCATTCTCATAATCACAAAAAAGAAGAATGATTTGAGATCAATAAAAGTAAAATACTTTCTAAGACAAGAGAAGAATTTCACAAATATTGATTTTGGAATTTAAGAACAATTGCATTTAATATGAAGAACAGAAATCAATTGTAGCAATCCTCACAGTTATATAATCAACATGCATAAATTGAAAATTTAGAAATTAAATACAATCATACCATTGTGCTTGGATAGGGTTACATCAACACCCCACAATAGGGTTTAGCTGTTCATGATCTTCTAAGCTTCACAGACAATTTACTAAAATTTAACTCTAGAAAGCAGTGTGTCTGTTTACAGTGTTTAGAGCCCTATTTATAGGGATTAGGAAAACCCTAAAACCCTAGAAATCCTCAGAAAACCGGAAGTCAGTCTCCTAGTCCAATTGGGAGACTGAAAACCAAATCCACGCTGGAAAAGGATTGCTGCCATGCAGTACACACCCGAGTGCGCTCGATCTAAGGTCTTGTGCGCTCGAGCGCAGTACGCTCGATCCCAGGAGTGCTGCGCTCGATCCTAAATCCAGAATGCTCAGCTTTTTGCCATTTTAAGCCCAATTTTCCATGGTTTGTCAAATAAGACTTGGAACACAAAAACCAAACAAAATCAAACAAATAACAATGCTAAGGAATTAACATATGTAAATTAAGGGGCTTGAATGTGCAACATTCGGTGCTTATCACATCCCCAAACTTACATATTGCTAGTCCCTTAGCAATACAAAACTGAAAATAAACTAAAAAACAAAAAGATAAGTTCATCTTTCGTGGGATGTACGATTGCATTTAGCATATGTAACAAGCCTTTTAAACCCCTAGGCATTCCCTAGAGGACGAGTGAAGTCTCGTGAGGGTTTTCCAGGAATGATACCCATAAGCATTGTCATCATTATGTCATTCAAAAGGATAAAGCATCACAAAAATAATGGTTCTCATTCATTAGCAAGCTTAAAATTATAAACTCCATCTTCAAAATTCCAAAGAATTTACAAGTCATATCACTTACAAATGGCAGATTGAGCTACACAAATTTCAATTAGTGTAAAGTGAATTAACACATAGTCATGAGGCTTCAAAATAATTCCAATATGAATGAATCACCATCTCAGAATTCATTGGACTTCATATCAAATGAAACAACCAAGGCGTACTCTTTTTCTTTTTTCTTTTTTGTAGGCTTTGCAATGCTTAGCTCCCTTAAGCTTTCTAGTTGACCCATGTATCGAGTGTTAAATCAATGTCTCCCAAACCAAATGGCTTTAGGGCATTAGGTGTGAAGACACCCCTAAGGACTTACTAACTCGAGTCAAAAAGGCTACGAAGCTAAGCTAGCCATTTTATTAATCAAACCAAAAATTTCACTTTTTGACGCGAACACTCACTGCTTAATGAGGCAAGAGGTCCGGTTACTCGATGAAAAATTCAAACTTGATTTTTTTTTTTTTTATAACACGCCAAAGTTATTCATCTAATATGTAACCCAACAGAATTCAAGATATTGAAAACAAACATAATTGGTCTCAAAATTCATACCTCACAAACATGTGCTAGTGTGCTCAAGATAGATTTAAATTGAAGCAAGAAGCATCTCATGTTGCCAAAAGTAAGTAACAAGACTTAAAATCCCTAAGTCATATGATCATGTGTTCATAACTTTAAGCCTATCAATGAAATTTGAACCAGAATCAAAGCTCAACCATATGCTTAAGAATGACATAGCAACAAAAATGGACCGTGTTTTGTTTTTCCACACCCCCAAACTTGAACTATACATTGTCCCCATTGTATGTATAGAACTAAGGAATAAGATCAAGAGTATAGGAATACCTAAATGAGCAGATGGGGGCATATCGTACCCCCAAACTTGAATGCAAAAACACATGTCCTGAAAAACAAAGTGATACTCCAACCAAATACCAATCAAGTGCACACATTGTTGCAAAAATATAATCAAGGAAGGAAACAACAATGGATAAAGTAAACCTGGATGAAGATCATGTACCTTGATGGAATGAGGAGTCAAGCGCACAGGGCCTGCGCTTGATCCTATGAGGTATTTCTCAATGTAAGTCCGAGTCTCGAAGGATCTTTCCTCAATCCTTTAGAAGTCCAAGCAAGCTCTTCCATCCCTTCTTCTTTATGATCATGTAGCACTCCACAAGGAAGAGGATTCCTCTTAACATCCCAAAACTGCTTCTCCCAACTAATAGGTCTTGATGCTCCCCGTGATGATGTTCAGGGTGTTTGTTCCGATCTGGTTTCATGATCAACCTCTTGTCTTTATGGGAGTTCTCAAAAACTGGGGTAGCCAAGGAATTTGTCAAAAAAATTTCAACCCTAATGAAATCCACTTCATCAACCTTTGAATGAAATATGTCCCCTGTGGGGTTGTCATCAGGTGGTGGAATACTTGAAGTGAGAGGCATAGGCTCCGGTGGGTTGCTCCATGATGGAACTTCAGATTGAGGATCAGGAGGTGGGTCTTCAACGGTTTCTCCAATGTCATTCAAGAAGAAACATGTATTCTGATCAGGCGCATTCTGGAAGGCATTGAAGATGTTCAGTCTGATCTTCATATTCCCAAAAGAGATCTTCATTACTCCGGTTTGGCAATTGATGCATGCGGCGAGGAAAGGACGCCCAAGGATGACAGGAATCTGCTTCTTTGGATTTAAGACCGATTCTGTGTCTAGAACTACAAAGTCAACGGGATAGTAGAACTTGTCCACGTTGATAATGACATCTTCCACAATCCCACGGGGTTTCTTGATCGAGCGGTTAGCCAATTGCAAGACAGTACTTGTTGGTTTATGATATACCGAGTATGGAAGCAGATTCGATTAATACCAGCTCCTAAGTCGTGGAGAGCTCTCTCAATCTCAGTGTTTCCAATGATGCACGAAATTGTAGGCGCTCCAGGGTCTTTGAACTTTCGAGGAGTGTTATGTTGAATCAGAGAGCTTACTTGCTCGGTGAGAATGACCTTCTTGGGAATGTGCTTCTGATTC
>NC_081548.1:11637164-11640000 GCF_901000735.1 Corylus avellana | reverse complement strand
AACTCTATGTGTAGCTAATTTAATTAGTAGGGCTAGATTGAAGCCCTAGTTATGTTAAATTAATATTTCAATATTGGCGCCTTATGATGATCATGTTGTGCTATTTAACTTGATTAGTACCTGCTTGCATGAATTCCTCATATGTGTATGCCTGATCAACATGTGCATGTGGTATGAACTTGTTAGTTAGATCAATTTGGATGGCCGAGTCCTGGGTTTAACTTAAGTAACAAAAGAATCCACACCGCAATTCTTGGGTTAATCAACATGGGGAACCAGGAGTATATACCCATGCCCTAGGCCTCGTGTGTTTGTCGATTTCCATAGAACATATGCTTTTCTAAAGAACAACTTAGTATTTACCATGCTAAATCCTTTAGGAAAGAAAAGAGTTAGAGTATACATCCATGCCTAACTCGTTGCTTAGGGAAATTAATAGTTTAAGAAGTATACACCCATGCCCTTAGGTTGGCAAACATTAAATATGCATAACTTGATCAAAACATTGGCATATTGATATATTAACTTAATATAATTAATGGTGGTTATCAAAGCCCTACCCTTTGTTATCATCACTTAAACAATCAATCTTTATTTTGCTTTTGCTTAAGGAATTTATTTTTAAACATAAATTTAGCAATCCTCGTGGGAATGATCATGTACTTGCACCCTATATTACCATGTTGACCTTGTGCACTTGCAGGTAAAACGTACAATTATTTACCTATTAATTTAGGTAGATTTTTGCGCAACAAGTTTTTGGCGCCGTTGCCGGGTATTGCGGCGAATTTTGTTTAAATTGATCTTCCTTTAGTTTTGTTATTTTAATTTTCAATTTTTAATTTAGTATTAGCAAAAAATCAAAATGAATTTCTTGTTTTCCTTAACTTTTCTGTTTTCTGTTTCAGGTTGCAGATTGGCATTCTGTGATTGCGATCAATCGTCAGCCAAGTGCGATCGAGCGCACTGCGATCGAACGCACCGACCTACGATTGAGCGCAGTTCCAAGGAGAATCCGGACCAAGCAGTGCTGAAGCTGCCAAGTTCATGCAAGGTCGTCGATCTCAAGCCTCAACTGTTTTTCCCCTCGATCCTGAAATTGAGCGGACAATTCGACAATGACCTAGAGACAAAGAAGGAGAAGAAGAAGTTGAAATGGAAGATTTGCAAGAAAATCCAATTGGGCCAAGACCCCAGAAGCAAATCCACCACGAGTGAGGAGACCAATGAAGCAAGCATACATGCCAACAAACCTCCATCAACCCTCATGCATAGCATATCAACCGGAGGTGGATGGTGGCTATTATATCTCTCCCCAAATTCTCAATGCATTGACTCACTTCAGAGGCACAGCTACTAAGGATCCCAGCTTGCATCTTAAGGAATTTTTTGACTTATGCAAGTTGCAGAATGTTCAAGGCCTAACTCCAGAGAGACTCGGGTTAGTTCTCTTTCCTTTTTCCTTGAAAGATAATGCTAAACTGTGGTACAATTCCTTGCCTGCAGAGTCCATTCATACTTGGGAAGAATTGACCACCAAGTTTCTGAAGAGGTTTTTCCCAGCCAAGAAGACAAAACAACTTAAAAGGGAACTTCAAATGTTCCAACAACAAGATGGAGATTTGTTCTTTGAGGCCTAGAACCACTTCAATTCCTTACTTCTAAAGTGCCCACACCACAACATCCCTCAAGATGCTCAGGTACAAATTTTCTATGAAGGATTAGATGATACTAACAAAGGGATGGTTGATTCATCTTTCAGAGGAACACTTTGGAAAGGAGTAGTGAGGAAGCTATGGAACTTTTTAAGACATTAAGTGAGCACTCACAGCAATTCTGTTCAAGAGGAAGGAGAGGAGTCAAAAGCATGGGCATGTATGAAGTGAATCTCAGTGGAGGATCAACTAATCAGTTGCTTGCAGTAGAAAAGAAATTGGATATGCTTGTCAAGGCCATGACTGTTCAGAAAATTTCACCTCTGCAACATGACACACAATTCCAAGTATGTGCTATTTGTTCCCATTTAGATCACACCACTGAGAAGTGTCCTTTTGCAGAACAAGAAGAGGTGAACTTTGTGGGACAAAACAATTATCCCCACAAGAACAACCCATACTCCAATACTTACAATCCAGGATGGCGTAACCATCCCAGTTTCTCCTGGAGCAATAATCAAGGACAGCAAAAAAGGCGCCAACAAGCAAGTCAACTAGCTCAAGAGCCAAAGATGAACCAACTGGAGAACATGATACATAACCTAGTGACTTCACAATAGCAATTCATGGCTGATCAAAAACATGTCAATACAAAGACTGAGCAAGCCATACAAAAGCTGGAAGTGCAAATGGGTCAGATGGCAAAGGAGCTGAGTGAGAGGAAGCAGGGAGAATTGCCAGCTCAAACAGTACATAACCCAGGCAATCAACAGCAGCTGAAGGCAGCTACAGTTCTAAGAGGTCCTGCTCCTACAAGAGCACTTAAGCCAAATTCTGAAGAGCTCAAGTGCAGCTCTTCACACTAGAAGTCTTACAATCATCAATAGACGCGTTTGAGCAGGCAAGAACTGCAAGCACATCTACTCACAACAGTGGTACTAAAGCCACTTAGAGGGTGGTAACATTTTCTCTCTTGTCTTTTCATCTTACTTTCTTTCCTTCACATATGTCTTGATTATCCCTGATGTTTTGACTTTTTACTTTTCTTTTGTTTGAAAAAGAAAAGATATCCAAACCAGATTCTTGGGTTAATCAACATGAGGAACCGAGAGTAGACACCCATGCCCTAGGCCTCATATGTTTGTCAATTTCCACAGTTTTATGCTTTCTTAAGGAACAAC
>NC_081548.1:11636928-11637144 GCF_901000735.1 Corylus avellana | reverse complement strand
TAAATATAATTAGCAGTGGATATCAAAGCCCTACCTTTTTATCATTATCAACTTAACCCAATCTTTGTTTTAGTTTACTTTTGGAATTGATTTTAAGCAAGATTTAGCAATCCTCGTGGGAATGACTCCGTATTTGCACACTATTCTGCTGTGTTGACCTCTTGCACTTGTGGGTAAAACACATAATTATTTGCCTATTAATTTAGGTGGGTAATT
>NC_081548.1:11612615-11636908 GCF_901000735.1 Corylus avellana | reverse complement strand
ATTGTGGAACAACAAGTTTTTGGCGCCGTTGCCGGGGACTGCGGTGAATTTTTTTAAAAATTATTTTCCTTTAGTTGTGTTATTTTAATTTTCAATTTTCAATTTTGTTTTTGTCAAAAATATTTTCTATTGATTCTTAAGTTTTTATGTTTTCTGTTTTAGGTTACAGACTAGCATTCTGTGATTTCGATCGTACGTCAACAATGTGCGATCGAGTGCAGTGTGATCGAACGCACCAACCTGCGATCGAGCATAGTTCTGGGGAGCATCCGAACAAGCAGCACTGAAGCTGCCTGCCTGAAAATGCAATTCAATTGATGCAAGGTCATCAATCTCAAGACTCAACCGTCAATCCACTCGATCCTGAAATTGAGTGGACAATTCGACAACAACCTAGAGACAAAGAAGAAGAGGAAGAAATTGAGATGGAAAATTTGCATGAGAATCCAATTGGGCCAAGACCATTAGAGGCAAATCCACCACCGGTGCGGAGACCGATGAAGCAGGCATTCATTCCAGCAAACCTCCAGTAACGCTCATGCATAGCATATTAACCGAAGGTGGAAGGTAGCTATTATATTTCTCCTCAAATCCTTAATGCATTGACTCACTTCATAGACACAACTACTGAGGATCCCAACTTGCATCTTAAAGAATTCTTTGATTTATGCAAGTTATTAGCATGTCCAAGGCCTAACTCCAGAGAGACTCAGGTTAGTCCTCTTTCCTTTCTCTTTGAAAAATAATGCTAAACTGTGGTATAATTCTTTGCCTGCAGATTCTATCCATATTTGGGAAGAATTAGCCACCAAGTTTCTAAAGAAGTTTTTTCCATCTCAAAAGACAAGACCACTTAAAAGGGAACTTCAAATGTTCCAACAACGAGATGGAGATCTGTTCTTCGAGGCATGGGATCACTTCAATTCATTGCTTCTAAAGTGCTCACATCACAACATCCCTCAAGATGATCAGGTACAAATTTTCTATGAAGGTTTAGATGATACTAACAAAGGGATGGTTGATTCAGCTTGTACAGGAACACTTATGGAGAAAAGTAGTGAGGAAGCAATGGAGCTGTTCGGAACATTAAGTGAGCATTCCCAACAATTCTGCTCTAGAGGAAGGAAAGGAGTCAAAAGCAAGGGCATGTATGAAGTAAACCTCAATGGGGGATCTCCCAATCAGATGGCCACTGTGGAAAAGAAGTTGGACATGATTGTCAAGGCCATGACTGCTCATAAAATCTCACCTCTGCAACAGGACACACCAATCCAGGTATGTGCTATTTGTTTCCTTCTAGATCACACTACTGAGATGTGTCCCTTATCTTCATTTGCAGAGCAAGAAGAGGTGAATTATGTGGGACAAAACAATTACCCCCACAAGAACAATCCATACTCTAACACTTACAATCCAGGATGGCGCAACCATCCAAATTTTTCTTGGAGTAATAATCAAGGACAGCAGAAGGGGCCCCAACAAGGAAGCCAACCAACTCAAGAGTCAAAGTTGAACCTACAGGAGAATATGATACATAACCTGGTGACCTCACAACAGCAATTCACGACTGATTAAAAACAATTCAATACAAAGACTGATCAAGCCATTCAAAGACTGAAAGTGCAAATGGGTCAGATGGCAAAGGAGCGAAGTGAGAGGAAGCAGGGAGAATTTTCAGCTCAAATAATACCTAACCGAGGGAGTCACCAGCAGCTGAAAGCAGCCACAGTTCTCAAAGGTCCTATTCCTGCACCACCAAGGGCACTTGAGCCACAGTCTGTAGAGCTCAAGTGCAGCTCTTCGCGCTAGAGACATTACAGTCACAAGTAGAAGCGTTTGAGCGATCTAGGAGCTCAAACGCATCTACTCAAAATAGTGGTACTGAGGCCACTGAAGGCCGTACATTTTTTCTCTTGTTTTTCATCATATCAATTTCTTTACTCTACATGTGTCTTACTTTTTCATTGTTGAACATTATGCATTAAAAAAAAACAAAAAAAAAAATTTAACATTTTGTTACTACGATTGATCGCAACAAGTATGCGATTGAGCGCAGTAATTGAATGATGGCCTTAACATTCTGTTAGTACGATCGAATGCACCTTAGGTGCGATCGAGCGCACATCACCCACACACGCACACCCTTGCCTGAATGCGATTGAGTGCACCATGTGTGCGATCGAGCGCACTCAGATAGCAGGGCACGTGACATATTTTAGGTCACTTTCCCCCTATTCCTCCTCACACCCTCACGGCGCCGTACAAGTTCCCCAAAACACCCAACTCTGGCCACCTCCTCTACTAACACACCTACACCATTTTCTACCACTTCAACCACCTCCACACCACCACGCCAGCACTTGCACGGCCCCATTCTACCCCACGGCCATCACCCTCATCACATCTCACGTATTACTTCCCATCGACAACCCAACTTCGACCTCCCTCCCCCACCTTCATTTTTCTTTTCAATTTTTAACACAGTGTGGGTGTCTATCCACCCACATTGTCGCTCTGTGTTGGATTTTTGTGTTTTTCAGGGGGTTTTGAGCGGTGTTTTCCTTGTGTTGCAAAGTTGGCCATCTGTAGTGCCCACCAACTGTTTGATAAAAGTTTTCAATCAAGGTCAACATGCCAAGACCCGTGCTTCATCATCCTGGGGGTCCGAGGGCCAAGCTAGTTCTCCCCCGCCCACTTTTGAAGAGCAGGAGCTACTGTTTGAGACCACCTTCACCATTCGCGAAGACTTCCAAAATCTTTCTGAGACTTAATGGGCAGTCACCAAGTTCAAGCGAAGGGGGCTTAAGAAGCTGTTCAAACCGGTTAGCTCCACCACCTACCAAAGGTTGGTAGTTGAATTCAATGCCAACCTTTCCCATGACTGCAACAATTTGGCCGCTCTCTCTTCAAAGGTGCAAGGCCAAGCTATTGATGTGACCAGGGCCACCATTGCAGCAGCCCTTCAATGCAATGATGAGCACCCTCTAGAAGCCGCACATCTTGTCGTGTAGCCGCTTCGATTCTATGTGGCGGAAATCATTGAAGACATGTGCCAAGGGCAATATGCAGATGCCCACCATAATGCCGGCAGCCGATCCAAGCTACCTCAAAGGCTTTGGTTTGTGGACTCCATACTGCACCGCAATGCCTTTCCCTTGGGACACAAAACTCAGAGGCGTGATCAATTTCTCCAGATCCTCTAGGCCTTCCACAAGGATGCCTGGTACTCCATTCCCGACATTATTTGGAACCAAATTCATAAATTCTGGAATGGAGTGCATATTGGAGGAGCAGAGTCCACTCATTCATGGGGGTTGCCTTTCGAATACCTCATCACGTATATTCTTCGGAAAAAGGGCATCAAGGGCACCGTAGCAGAAAAGCCAGTTACTAGTACTCCTATATTTTTCATTTGCCAATGGAATAAGAGCTGCTCCCATATGCCCCGGGTTCTCCCAGCACCAGCAGTTGGTGAAGAAGAGAGTGAGGCTGAGCCAATGGCCGAAGATGAACTGGCAGCTGAGCTTGCAGCAGCAGAGGTAGAGGCCCCAATCATTTTCCAAGCCGCACAGTACCGCTCCCTTAGTGAAGAGATGGCAGCCCTTCAATGAGAATTGGCTGATCAAAGAAGGGAAGTTCAGGAAGATAAAGCATTGATGGATCAACGACTAGCTGCCTTGGAAGAATTGATGCGGACCATACTTAGCCATTTACCAGCACCTTCTGGAGCATCTACTTCTGGACAGCATTGAGCGGGGACCACTGTCTGGCTAAAGACATAAAACTTAACGCTCATAAGAGGCACCCCATAGTTTATCCTTTTATTTTGTTTAGTGTGTTTTAAGTTCAATTTTTATTTATTTATCTTTAGTTTTGTTTCTTTTTATTTATTTTTGTGTTTTCTTATTTTGCAGGGACAAGTGTGCTTCACTTCAAGTTTGGGGGTGTGCTATGAGCTATGCTTTCCAAGACGATGTCAACCTTCTCCCGGGTACACTCCTTCCTTTACTTAGACACATTGCAGGCAATGTGTCATTTAAGTTTGGGGGTATGGGCACTCAAGATTGTTCACACACTTTGTCCCAATTTCTTATTATTTGTTTTGTGTGTTTGTTTGTTAAATAATAATAATAATAATAATAATAATAATTTATGCATGTTTAAGTTTGCCCTAAAATTTTAAGTTAATCTAAAAGAATTGTGGCTTGAATTCATCTGTGAGCTTAAAATTTTGAATACATGATCTAATGAGTGAATTTGTTAGTTTGGTTACTTGTTGAGGACAGTTGAAAAATCACATGTTTGATCTGATCACACAAGCACATTAGCACATAATCTGTGAGGTATGACATGAGGTTTGATGTGTGTTTTTTCATTTTGGATGAAATTGGATGACTTATTAGATGACACTGTGGCATATATATTGTGAAAAGAAAGGAAAAAAAAAAGAATATATATATATATATATATATGTGTGTGTGTGTGTGTGTGTGTGTGTGTGTGTGTGTGTGTGTGAAATAAATGATCATTGATGGCTTTTCACTGAGTAACTGGACCTCTTGCCTCAAAGCACTGAGTGTTCACATCAAAAGGTGAAAAATGTTGATTTGATCAATGTCATCGTTAGTTTGGTTTTGTAGCCTTTTTGACTCGGGTTAGTAGGTCCTTAGGGGTGTCTCTAGACCTAATGCCCTAAAACCATCTGGTTTGGGAGTCATTGACTTAACACTCACTACAAGTGTCAATTAGAAAGCTTAAGGGAACCAAACATTGCACAACCTGGCCAAAAAGAAAAAAGAAAAAGAAAAAGAAATATGCTATTGTTGTTCATTCTAAGAGGGATTTCAATGAATTTTGAGATATGGAGACATTATACATTGGAAAGATTTGGAAGCCTCATAATTTTGTGCTAGTTCACTTTACACTATTTTCAAACTTGTGATGTTTTAGCATGTCCTTTGTAAGTAATTGCACTTTGAGATTCCAATTCATTGTGAAGATGGAGTTCATTTTTTTAAGCTTGCTAATGAATGAAAATCATGATCTTGAAGTGATGCTTTAATTTTTGAAATAACATGAACTATGCATGATGTTTGTGGGTAACATTTCTGAAAAACCCTCACGAGACTTCACTCGTCCTCTAGGGAATTCCTAGAGGTTTAAAAGGCTTGTTGGATATGCTAAATGCAACCGTACATCCCACGAAAGATGGATTTATTTTTTTGTTCTCCGTTTTTCACTTTTGTTGTTAGCTTTCTATTGCTAAGGGACTAGCAATATTTAAGTTTGGGGGTGTGTTAAGTGCTAAAATATTCATATTTTTAGCCCTTAACTTGCATGTTTTAATCCTTTGGTTTTAGTTAATTAGGTCATTTTAATTCCTTTTTGTGTTTTCCATATTTTTGTAGGCTTTTGGAAGAAAATGAAGTAAATCTGGAAGATTTGGGCTCAAAGAGAGAAGATGGGAAAAATGGGAGCCCCTGACACTGTGATTGATCATAGGTTACCTGCGATCGAGGGCAGTACCAGAGAAGACACAGCACGAAGCAGGCAACCAGCGATCGAGCGCACAACAAAAGAGGCTCGATCGCAGACCTACAATCGAGCGCACACGGTTTGCAATCGATCGCACTCGTGCGCAGGAGACATATCAAGTGGCGGCCAGAGTGTCATTCTTTCCATATTAGGGTTTTCCACCTCCCAATTGTAATAGGTTTTGAAACCCTACGAAATTCCTAGGTTTACTAGTTTGTCAAGGACTTCTAAAGCCTATAAATAGACCCTTAAACCTCTAGAATAGGTATGCTTTGTAAGGAGAAGAATTGGAGCTCTTCAAGTTCAAGTTTCGGGTTTATTCTTTTTCTTTCTTTTCTTTTCTTTTATGAAGATGTTTAACATCAACTCTATGTGTAACTAATTTATTTAGTAAGGCTAGATTGAAGCCCTAGTTATGTTTTGTTAATATTCAATATTGGCGCCTTTGTGATGATCTTGTTATGATGTCTAACTTGATTAATACCTAGTTTCAAGAATTCCTCATATGTGTGTGCCTGATCAACATGTGCATATGGTATGGACTAGTTAGTTAAATCAATTTGGATGACCGAGTCCTGTGTTTAACATAAGTAACAAAAGATATCCAAACCGGATTCTTGGGTTAATCAACATGGGGAACCAGGAGTAGACACGCATGCCCTAGGCCTCATGTGTTTGTCGATTTTCACAGTTTTATGCTTTCTTAAGGAACAACTTAGTACACACCCATGCTAAATCCTTTAAGAAAGAAAAGAATTAGAGTAGACACTGATGCCTAATTCGTTGCTTAGGGAAATCAATAGCTTAAGGAGTAGACACCAATGCCCTTAGGTTGACAAACATTAGATATTCATAACATGATCAAAACATTGGCATATTGATATATTAGCTAAATATAATTAGTGGTGGATATCAAAGCCCTACCTTTTTATCATTAGGAACAACTTAGTAGACACCCATGCTAAATCCTTTAAGAAAGAAAAGAATTGGAGTAGACACTCATGCCTAATTCGTTGCTTAGGGAAATCAATAGCTTAAGGAGTAGACACCAATGCCCTTAGGTTGACAAACATTAGATATTCATAACATTATCAAAACATTGGCATATTGATATATTAGCTAAATATAATTAGTGGTGGATATCGAAGCCCTACCTTTTTATCATTATCAATTTAAATCTAAACTCTTGTTTTATTTCACTTTCAGAATTAATTTTAGACAAGATTCAGCAATCCTCGTGGGAATGACCCCATATTTGCACACTATGCTACTATGTTGACCTGGTGCACTTGCGGGTAAAACATCCAGTTATTTGCCTATTAATTTAGGGGGTAATTGTGGAACAACAATGGTTGAACTATTACTGTTACTCATAATTATAAGCATATATTATATCTATGTCATATCCATGATAAACTGTCATCTCATAATGTTGCATGTGTTTTATAAACATCTGAGTTCACTATTTAATGACGGGTGCGTCATGTGCATTCATACTCACTAAGTCGTTAGACTTACCCTTGTATTATTTCCCTTTTTTCTCTATATGTATAACTATGCGGTTATAGATAGTTTAGCAAAAAATCAATACCGTAAAGCTTCCGGTTATTGTGGAAGATTCGACATGGGAGATGCTTGAGGACTTTTTGCAAGCTTAGGTTGGTACTCATGGTAACTAGTGCTTTTAAGTAATGTTGTAGACTTAGAGCTTTTATGCATGCTTGCATATTGAGGTATAACATGAATCCCTTGTAAAGATGACTTGTGTAGTATGATTTCCGTTACTTTGATGTTCATTGGTAGAAGCTCTCATTGTAATGATTAATGTTTATAGAATCTTTTTGTTTCCGCTGTTTAGTATCCTCTCTTTTGAGGAGTAGAGGTCCCTGAGTCTTGTGTTGTTCAAATTTTAATATACTCGCAAGTGCACGAATCGTTTGCAATATAATAATGTTTTACAAGTGCGAGGTCGAACCCACAGAGAATTATGTTTTTGAAAGAGCAATTTATGTCTAAATTAATTAAATCCTAATTTAGTTCAAAAAAGGGTTTTGAATTTTGGTTTTAAAAAATTAAAAGACAAACATAAACTAATTAAAATAAACTAAGAGATAAAATACTAAGGTTTGGGAATTCACACTCACCGAATCAAAATAACATACTTCCATGTTTATCAATTAAAATCTTAGATGTGTTTTACTATGCTTCAAACAATTAATTAAAACCATCCCATATATCCATTCATTGCACAAATCGCAAGAGGAATCCAATATCAATTACATCATCAGATGTATTTGTAAATCACAAAAGATATCCAATCTTAATTGAAACATCAAATGTATCCGTAGAACAAATCACAAGGGATATCCAACTATTTAGGCAAATAAAATCAAGAAATCAATTATGTGAAATTATCTTAAATCATCAAGTGTATCATTGAATCACAACAAGATATCCATGAATCATGCCACATATTGAAAAGAAGTAAAACATATGAAATATTAAACCCAACAAAATCAGATAAATAAAGACTTACATGAAAGTATTGATGTTCTTTATTAGTGATGCTTCATCCCCAACATTAGTTGGGAATTTAGCTCCACATAAAAATAAAACCTAAATCTAAAGAAAACATAAACTAAAAAGAAAAAAACTGTAGAATTTTGCTCTCTAGAATTCTATATCTTTACTTGAATGCAAAAAAGTCTATTTATAGGCTTAGGGAAGTCCTAGAAGCCCTATTAAACCTAGATAATTCGGAGGTCTGTCTCCCAGTCAAAATAGAAGTCTGAAATCGGAATAGGACGTCCAGATTTGTGTCCTTTAATTTCAGGGCAATTGTGGCATATTAAACGTCTGAATTAGGAAAATTCTATTTCACAACTAATTGTAGTATTTTGAGTTATCTTTCCAATGCTGCTTGAATCACTTCAATCCAATATTTGAGAGGAATGTTATGGTCAAAATATTAAGACATGTAGAGAATTTGAATTTGAATCCAATCTGAAATCTTATCCAATTTGAAATTTAATCTAATCTGATCTTTAATCCGATTTAACTTTTTTCTTGGATTTGGTTAAACTTAACCACCTCATATAGGTCTTCTCAAAGTATGCTTTCTTCCAAACTCTGCATTTTTCCATTTAAAGCTGTAGTTTTTCTTCAACGACCTACAAAATACTAAAAACACAAACTACCACAAAACATTAAATAACGACACAGCTAAAGGATTAACTGAGGTAAATAAAGGAGTCCAAATATGGAATATTTGGCACTTATCATCTTGTTCCACGAGGGATAAGGCTGGGAGACGAACCTTGGAATTAATTACCAGTTAATTAATTTCTGAGGCGTTACAGTTGGTATCAAAGTAGTTGCTCTCTCGACCATAGGAATGGATTTGTTAAGTATTAGGTCTAGATTTCTCAGAGCTTTTGGCTCTGTGGACTGTAGGAGATGATTTACCAAAGCATAGGATGGATTAAATGTATACAAGGGACACAGAGTTTTGAATATTGATGGTCTTGAGGATGTTGGACTTGAGGATCTTAGGAATTCGAGATAATATTAAAGTTAGGACTAGGACTGCTCTGATGATGCTACTTTGGAGATTAGGTTTGATCTGCACTAAGATAGTTACATAAGGTCTTAAGCTTCGAACTACATTAGGACATTGGACAAGGTGGTAGTAGCTTAGGCCTTAGTAAGGATAGGTTTGCGATTAGGTTTGACGTTGTAAGTGAGACAGGACGTGACACTTTGAAGTAGGGGCTGATGATCGTTGCAACTGTAGAGATGTCACTGTACGACAACATTTGGAGCAACAATGGTAAGAGGCCATCCCAACCCTATGAAAAGACGAGGAACGTTCTGGACGCCACCCAAGCTTTGGAAACTATGGCTAGTCTTACGGTGGACGCTTTGGTCAACGTACGAAGAGAAGGGACTCCAAGTGGAATCAAGGGTTACTCTTTCAAGGAGTTTTATGAGCATCCTTTCCCTGTGTTTAAGGGGAACCTGAACTCTGGAGAAGCGAGGGATAGGCTTACAAACTTGGAGGAACTGCTACGAGTTATCAATTGCACTAAGCAGCAAAGAGTCAAATACATGGCCTACAAGTTCTCTGGAGGAGCATGGCGATGGTGGTACACTAAGCGAAACTCGCTAGTGATGAAATTAGGAAGCTAGGATGCTAATACATGGACTCGATTCAAGGAAGAGTTCTATCGGGAATAACAATAAGGAGGAAGAAAAAGAGGAGCGAATTGAGCCCCCACCAAATCCAAATCTGTCCAATGACAAGGAAGTGAGTATTGAAGCTCCTCCTTGCATGACTTTCCCTCTTAAGGAACATCATGAACCCCAAGCTTCATTTCCTCAATGTCTCAAGTGAACTTATGTCCACAAGCATACAAATCCAAGAACCATCTTCCTAAGAAAATCCGTCTAAGCAACCAAGTTGGCTACCTAAGATGGCTAAACACTCTTTGTGAACATGTAGGGAAGTGAGTCTTTAACATATTCTTTAATGATGTCTAGGAGGAAACACTCATTCTGATCAGGTGGGTGTTGGAAGGCATTGAAGATGTTCAGTCTAATCTTCATGTTCCTAAAAGAAATCTCCATGACCCCAATCCTACAGTTGATGCATGCATTGGCCATGGCTAAGAAAAGACGTCTGAGGATGATAGGAATCAGTTTCTCCGGATTCAGGACATGCTCAGTATCAAGAACTATGAAGTCTACTGGGAAGTAGAACATATCCACCCTGATGATGACATCTTCCACAATCCCTCGTGGCTTCTTTATAGATCGGTCAACCAGTTGCAAAATAACCGTAGTGGGCTTCAGTTCCCCTAAGCCGAGCTGTTGACACATTGAGTAAGGGAGCAAATTCACACCAGCTCCTAAGTTCAAGAGGGCTTTCTCAATCTTTCGGTTTCTGATAATGCAAGTAATGGTTGAAGCACCAGGGTCCTTGAACTTCAGAGGGGTGTTGTGCTGGATGACTAAGCTCACTTGCTTGGTGAGAAGGACTTTCTTTGGAAGATGATTCCTACTTCGGCACTTTTTGAGTGCTCAAGATTTGGGAAGATGATTCCTACTTTGGCACTTTTTTAGTCCAATCATATTATGAATACATAAAGTTTGCCAACCTAAGGGCATGGGTGTCTACTCCTTAAGCTATTGATCTCTGTAAGCAACGAATTAGGCATGGGTGTTTACTCTAATTCTTTTCTTTCTTAAAGGATTTAGCATGGGTGTCTACTAAGTTGTTTTTTAAGGAAGCATAAATTTGTGAAAATCAACAAACACATGGAACCTAGGGCATGGGTGTCTATTCCCGGTTTTCCATGTTGATTAACCAAAGAACCCGTGAGGAGATTCTTTTGTTGCTCTATTAAGCCCAGGACTCAATCATCCAAATTGACTTAAATAACTAATCCATACCACATGCATATGCTGATCACACACATTCATATGAGGAATTCGATAAAACAGGAATTAATCAAGTTAAGCTTCACAATATGATTATCACAAAGGCGCCAATATTGAAATATTAAACAAACATAATTAGGGCTTCAATTTTGCCCTACTAAAGTAATTAGTTACACATAATTAAAATAAAGGGAAAAGAAAGAACCGAAAACCGCTCCAAGAAGTAGCCTCCAAATTCTCCTCTCCAAAGTTGCTTCTCTAATTGTGAGCCTTAGAGGTCTATTTATAGGCTTAGAAAAATCCTAAAAACCCTAGTAAACCTAGCAAAATCGTAGGCTTTAGTCCTAGTACAACTAGGACTTGGAAAACCATAATTTGGAGGGAAAAGGAAGTCCTGGCCGCATCTATATTTCTTCTAGTGCATGAGATCCCGGGTGTTGTGTGCTCGATCGCACACCTGCGATCAATCGTTTATGTGATGCGCTCGAGTGCATTACGCTCGAGTTTCTTCTTCTGCGCGCAAGCACACGCCTTACGCTCACTCCTTGGCCTATGGCGCTCGATAGCTAGTCTAGTTCGATCAATCGCACTGCCAAAACCTCTAGCTTTTTCCAATTTTGTCTTTTATGCTTAAACTTTCTAGAAGTGCTTCCTTTTCTTCCAAAAACCTATAAAACAAAGAATATACAAAAAGGAAATAAAATTGCACAAACTAACAAAGCTAAGGAATTAAAAAATATAAATTAAGGGGCTAAAATATATATATTTTAGCACTTATCACACCCCCAAACTTACATATTGCTAGTCCCTTAGTAATACGAAACTAGAAAAAAAAATTAAACAAAAAGATAAATCCATCTTTCGTGGGATGTATGATCGCATTTAGCGTATGCAACAAGCCTTTTAAACCCCTAGGCATTCTCTAGAGGATGAGTGAAGTCTTGTGAGGGTTTTCCAGAAATTTTACTCACAAACATTATGAAAAAGTTCATGTTATCCAAAAATTGAAGTGTCACTCAAAACCATAATTTCATTCATTCGCAAGCTTAAAAAGATAAACTCCATCTTCTCAATGACTTGAATTTTAAAGTTTAATTACTTACAAAAAAGACAGGCTAAGGCATCACAAATTGGAAACGGTGTAAAGTAAGCTAGCACATAAATATGAAGCTTCCAATTAATTCCAATGTGCAATGTCTCAATATCTCAAAGTTCACTAAAATTCTCATCATAATGAACGACAATGGCATAACTTTCTTTTTCTTTTTGGTCAGGCTGTGCAATGTTTGGTTCCCTTAAGCTTTCTAATTGACCCATGTAGAGAGTGTTAAGTCAATGACTCCCAAACTAGATGGTTTTAGGGCATTTGGTATAAAGATACCCCTAAGGACTTACTAACTTGAGTCAAAAAGGCTATGAAACCAAACTAGCTATGACATTAATCAAATCAAAATTCTCACCTTTTGACGTGAACACTTAATGCTTAATGAGGCAAGAGGTCCAGTTACTTAGTGAAAAGCTTATCAATGATCAATTTTTTTTTTTTTCTATATATATATATGCCAAAGTATCCATCTAATAAGTCATCTAGTTTTTACCCAAGACATCAAAATATACACATCAGACTTTCATGTCATACCCCACAAATTATGTGCTAATGTGCTTGTATTAGATTAGATCAACATGTGGATTCTCAACTGCCCTAAGCAAGTAACCAAACTAAAAAACTCTATCATTAGATCATGTGTTCAAAATTTTAAGCTCACTAATGAAATCAAATCACAATTCTTTCAGATCCACCAAAATTTTAAGACAAACATGAACATGTATTTTTTTCAAAAATGGGACAAAGTGTGTGTAAAGTGTCTCCTATACCCCTAAAATTAAGTTACACATTGTCCCTAATGTGCGTATAACATGGAAATATCTTACCTGAGAGATGGTTGAAACTGGCTGAACTGGTATGGCTCATAGCATACCCCCAAACTTGAATGCAAGCACACTTGTCCTTGAAAAACAAAACACTAAAATAACAATGGAAAAAAAAAACAAAAACAAAATAAAAATAAATATAAAATGAAAATAAAATAAAAACAAACAAAGAAATAAAAAGAATATGCTATGGGTGCCTCCCATGAGAGCTAAGTTTATTGTCTTCAGCCAGTCTGTTGTCCTCCTCTTAAACTTGAAACACCAATCTTTTCTTCTCTTGCACCAAAAGAATTCTTCCTATTTCAGGGTGATTGCAACTGTCTATAGATTGGGGTAGACCATTCTGAGTCTTCTCAAACAGTTCCTCATCCGAAAGGGAATCATGACATAGAATAAAATAAGAAGAATACTCAAGGAGTTTATCTATCTTAATGTCCTCAATTTGCTCATCACATAACCCCAACAGTCTTCTCTTTTGGACTCTTGGTATTTCGGGAATAAGAGTTGATGTTGAGGAAGTCTTAGTGCTCTCTTCCTTTTCCCGATGTGGTTCCTCTAGAACTAGGGCTGGACAAAAACCCGCCCAACCCGACGACCCGACCCGACCCGCCCCGCCCGTGCGGGTTCAGTGTATTTTTCGCGTGTTCGGGTTGAAAATATTCAACCCGTGCGGGGCGGGGCGGGTTTCGGGTTTACTATTATTTTTTATGCGGGTACCCGCCCCGCCCCGCCCCGCTCCTAATACACTAAAAAGAAACGTAGAAAATTAGAAATCCCTAGACACCCCATAACCCATTCTGCCCATTCAGTTCACGATTCACCCAGGCTCCCAGCCCTCAAGTCCTCAACACAGACGCAGCCGTCAGCAGCACCGTCGACCGCCCCTCTCTCCCGTCGAACCCATCTCCCTCCCCGGCGTCCCCGCTCCGCAGGATCGTCAATCGCAGTCACTACACCTCTCGATCTCCCATCAGACGGTCGGACACATCTCACTCCCCGCATCGCACGACCACACCTCTCGATCTCTCACTCTCGCCTCTCGATCTCTCACTCTCGCCTCTCGATCTCAGATCAGAAGGGTACTCTCTCTCTCTCTCTCTTTTCTGTTTGGTTCTTGGGAAAGATCATAGTACTTTACCTATAATTTTCATCATAATATATATAATTTTTTCTCTTTTGTTTTTGTTATTGCATTTTTAATTATTTCTTTTGATTAAATAAGTAAACTTCTGTTTGATTAAATTTTCTAGAAAGAGATTTTAAATACAATAAACTTTAAATAACTTGCTGTCAATATATCGTGGTATAGGTAAAGATATAATCTTGACTAAAACAGTGAAACCTGTGGTAAACTTTGATGGCCTATGTAAGAATGGTAGAACCGTAGAAGCCTATATGCAAACAAAAGCATGGCATGAAGGGCCAACTCAGTTTAATTATTTCAATCTTGTCGACTATTAGTTCAGTTTGCAAATAATGTATAGAGAAATTTAATTATTTCAGTTTGCAAATAAGGATGGCATGAAGTGCACAACTCAGTTTAATTAAACTGACTGTTAGTTCAGTTTAATTATTTCAATTTTTTTTATGTTTAGGGAAAATTTACTCACATCAGATTGTTAATGTATAGAGAACTAAAAGTGTTTTCCTATAAATATTTATGTTTTCTCTCATCTTTTATCTTTTTATTTTTAATTAGAGATTGTATGAAGATTTTAGGAAAAAAAATAGAGTAGATAAAGAATTTATATTTTGAAAAGAACTAATATTTGAATGGGTTTTATTTTGATAAGGATTGTTAATGTATAGAGAACTAAAAGTGTTTTCCTATAAATATTTCTGTTTTCTCTCATCTTTTATCTTTTTATTTTTAATTAGAGATTGTATGAAGATTTTAGGAAAAAAAATAGAGTAGATAAAGAATTTATATTTTGAAAAGAACTAATATTTGAATGGGTTTTATTTTGATAAGGATTGTTAATGTATAGAGAACTAAAAGTGTTTTCCTATAAATATTTCTGTTTTCTCTCATCTTTTATTTTTTTCTTGTTAAGAGTTTTATTTTGATAAGCAATTTTTGTTAAGGATTCTTGTTAGTTGTTAATTTATGGTCTGATTATGCAGTATTGATTTGTTTTTTCTTTTTTTTTTTCCCACTTATTGTAGACTCATGGATGGTTATTCAAGTAGTGCTGTTGGTTCTAGTTCTGTGTCATCTATTCCTAACCCTAGTTCAGCTCTCCCACCAAAACCTATAAAATCTGAGCAAACATCAGTGGTGTGGGAACATTTTACCAAGTTAGAGGGGGGTGATCCTAAGGATCCTAAATCACAATGCAAGTATTGTAACAAATTGTTTAGTTGTCACACTAGAAAGCATGGTACAAATGCCATGCTTGGGCATTTGAGGAATACTTGCAAAAACTATCCGGTAGGTTTGATAAAGATGATAAGTCACAGTCAAAGTTAAGTTTTGAGGGTAAGAGGGAAGGCCAAATGGCAGTGGGAAAATGATCTGTTGGTAATTTGGTGATTACTAAATACAATGCTGCGAAAATAAAAGAAGTAATTGCTAAGATGATAATTAAGGATGAGTTGCCATTTAGGTTTGTGGAAGGTGAAGGGTTTCGGGATTTTATGAATATAGTTGAGCCTAGGTTTTCAATTCATTTTCGTTATACTGTGATGAAAGATTGTGTTAAGCTCTTCTTGTCTGAGAAGGAAAAGTTGAGGGCAATGTTTATGACAACTGGGGTTCGGGTTTGTCTTACCACTGATACGTGGACTTCAATTCAAAACCTTAATTACATGGTAATCACCTCTCATTTTGTTGATAGTGATTGGAACTTACACAAAAGAATTATAAACTTTTGTTTAATTCCTAATCACAAAGCTGATACCATTGGGGAGAAGATTTTGTCGTGTATGCATGAGTGGGGTATTCGTAACATTTTCACTATCACAGTTGACAATGCTTCTACCAATGATGGTGCTTTGGAGTTTGTGAAAAAGAGAACTAGTAATAAGGAGGGCGCCATATTAGAGAGTCAGTTTATGCATATTAGGTGTTGTGCACACATACTAAATCTTATTGTGATTGATGGTTTGAAAGAGGTTGATGAGTCCATTGTGAGGGTTAGAAGTGCGGTGAAGTATGTGAAGTCTTCACCTGCAAGATTTGAGAAGTTTAAGGCTTGTATTGAAAGAGAACAACTTGATTTCAAGGGTTTGTTGTGTCTTGATGTTCCCACTAGATGGAACTCTACATATTTGATGTTGGAAGGTGCTAAAAAATGTCGAGCTGCTTTCCAACTTATGGAAGAGCTTGATAAGACCTTTAAGCCTACATTGACCGAGGAAAAAAATGAGAAAATGGGTTTGGGACCTCCTACTTGTGCTGATTGGAGTCGTATTAAGATTTTTCTCAAGTTTCTCAAACTTTTTTATGATGCAACAATTCAAATTTCGGGGTCTTTGTATTGTACTTCTAATATGTACTTTCAAGAAATTTGTGGCATTCAAATGCATTTACAAGAGTATATTGATAATGGTGATTATGTATTGAGTGCTATGGCGGAAAAGATGATGATGAAGTACAATAAATATTGGGGGTATCTTGAGAACAATGGTAAGGTTAACTTGATGATGTTTATTGCGGTTATACTTGATCCACGAACCAAATTGGTGTCTTTAGAATATTGGTTCAAAGATGTTCTTGGTGTTGATAGGTGTAATGAAATGAAGAAAAAATTAAAGTCAATCCTTAACAAATTATATGATCACTACAACTCCGGAGAGAGTTCATCTCAAGTTCTACATAGTAGTGGATTGTCTCAAGGTTCCTCAATGAAAATAGAAGAAAGTGAGAATGCGAACCTCTACTTCATGAATAGGTTTCATAAGTACCTAACTTCTAAAAGTGATATTGAAAACAAATCGAAGATGGATCGATATTTGATGGAGGATGTTTAAAAAGCGAATGCGAATTTTGATATTTTAAATTGGTGGAAGGTGAACTCAACCAAATTCCCAATAGTTGCCAAAATAGCACGAGATGTGTTGGCTATTCCCATTACAACAGTTGCTTCAGAGTCGGCTTTTAGCATCGGAGGACGTGTGTTGGATCCTTTTCGAAGTTCATTGGCCCCAAGTACGGTTGAAGGATTGATATGTGCACAAAATTGGTTAAGATCAAAGCCTCTAAGTTTTGACTTAGATATGGTTGATGATGCTGAAAGTTATAAGCTCGATTCAGGTCAATTTTTTCATCATTTATTCATTTTAGTTTGCTTAATATATTTTGCTATTTACAAATTTCATTTGTCGGTTTCAATTGATATTGTAATGTTTTTTTTTTTGTTTTTCATTCTTTGTAGAGGTAACTTTGAAGAACATCAGCATTTTACTTGAGGATGATTAGTGACTTGAAGTTGAAGATACATTTTGGACTTGAAGTTGAAGTTACATTTTGGATGATTAGTCATTTTACTTTAATTTGCATTTTGTTGGGTTTTGTTGCTTTTAGTTTGAAGTAATAAATTTTTGTTGTTGCTTTAATGTATCTATAAACTATGGGTGTTAAGTAATTTTTCAGTTTGTTTTTTCCTCATCTTTTTGAAGTTAGTTGAGGATGATTAGTGACTTGAAGTTGAAGTTGCATTCTAGACTTGAAGTTGAAGTTGAAGTTGCATTCTAGATGATTAGTCATTTTACTTTTAGTTGTATTTTGTTGGGTTTTGTTGCTTTTAGTTTGAAGTAATGAATTTTTTTTGTTGCTTTGATGTAACTATAAATTATGGGTGTTAAGTAATTTTTTGGTTTGTTTTTTTTCTCATCTTTTATAAGTTACTTGAGAATGATTAGTGACTTCATTGAATTGAAGTTGTAATATGGATGATTAGTCATTTTACTTGAAGTTGCATTTTGTTGCTTTTAGTTTGAAGTAATGAATTTTTGTTGTTGCTTTGATGTAACTATAAACTATGGGTGTTAAGTAATTTTTTTGTTTGTTTTTTTCCTCATCTTTTTGATAAAAAAAGAAAGCTAACCATATTTTTATGAAACCCAAAATATCATTTTTATGAAAGATTGAAAGCCCCAAGAAAGGCAAACAAAAAGCCAAAATATCATTTTTAGGCTTAGACCCAACAAAAAGCCCATATTCTGCTTCAAAAATAATAGAAAAAACCCATATAGGTGTGGCCTTTTGGGCCTAGTCCAAAAAACTGAATAAAAAAAATTACAAAAATGCCATACCAAGGAACCCGACCCGACCCGCAAACCCGCACCTATTAAACCCACACCGCAAACACCCGACCCGCGCGGATCTTGGGCATTGGGCTCGGGTGGCGGGTTGAAAAAATCCAAACCCGCAAGGTGCGGGTCGGGCGGGAAAAAACCCAAAACCCGCACCGACCCGACCCGTGCCCAGCCCTATCTAGAACCTCAGTTTGCTCCTCTTCTTTTTCCACCTTGTTGTTCTCAAGAGTGGAATCCAATAAGGCCTCAGCTTGCTCACGTTTCATGTCAAGGTCTAGATCAAATTCAAATTGAGCAAAGCGCTCTTCTAATGGATCCTCAAGACTTGGCTCACTAAACATCTCAGCTTGCTTGAGGAACTTGTCAAGATCCAGGTCACATCCAATCTGATCAAAAAACTCTCCCAACAGATCCTCAAGACTTGGCTCATTAGAAGTCTCATCATGCTCAAGTAGCTTCAAATTGATCAAAGCGCTCTCCCAAAGGATCCTCAAGACTTGGCTCACAAAAAATCTCCTCAATAGTTTCTTCATTCCCAGGTGTGGTGGTTGTTTTCTCATGATAGTAAGTGCACTCTTTCTCCATGTATTTTCCATTAGGATTGGCAACAAACTAACTTTGACACTCTTCTTCTTGGTATTGTTGAGGCCAATTGACAAGAGGTGGCTCCTCTTCATGAGCTTTTATCTTGGCAATGGATTGCAGCAGACTGGGGCTAAGAAAGGAATATGATTGACCGTAGAACTACAAAGATGGCTAATCTTGGTATTGTTGAGGCCAGTTGATGGGAAATGACTCCTCTTCATGATAATGTTGGGACAAATTGATGGGAGATGACTCCTGATCTGCAATTGAAAACATGGGACAAGTCTTAGTGGTGTGGTCAATATGGGAACATATGCCATATACCTCGACTTGTGTAATTTGTTGAACAGGAGCACTACTATGATTAGTCATAGCTTTCACGAGCATGTCCAGCTTTTTCTACATGGCAGCCATTTGAGCCTGAATTCCACCATTGGTGCTCTCTTCATGTATGCATTTTCCTTTGAGTCCTTGTCTCCCTTTAGATGGGAATTGTTGGGAGTTCTCACTTAAGGTCTCAAAGAGTTCAGTGGCTTCCTCACTGTTTTCCTCCATCAACATGACACCACAAGCTAAATCTACAAAACTCTTGTTAGGATCATTTAAACCCTCATAGAATGCCAGTACCTGATCGTCTTGAGATAAATTGTGATGAGGGCATTTGAGAAGTAGTTCATTAAAGTGCTCCCATGCCTCGAAGAAAAGGTCTCCGTCTTTTTGTTGGAAAGTCAGAATTTCCCTTCTCAATTGCCTTGTCTTTTAGGCTGGGAAAAACATCTTTAAGAACTTTGTGGGCATCTTATCCCAAGTATGAATAGAACCTGTGGCTAAAGAATTGTACCATATTTTAGCATTATCTTTTAAAGAAAAAGGAAAGAGGATTAACCTGATTTCCTCCGGAGTTAAACCCTGAACATTCTGAGTCCTGCAGAGATTAAAGAATTCTCGAATATGCTAATATGGGTTCTCTGTAGGTGTGCCTTTATAATGTGGATGTGACAATCCTAAGTCCCTTTAGAGTATTTTTAGTTGACTCAGAGATTTTTTAAAAAGGGTTGGCTTAGGTTAACAATGAGAATGGACGAATTAAAAATATATAATAATAATAATAATAATAATAATAAGTAAATAAAATAAAAGAGTAAAATATAAATAATAGTATATATATATACTGAAGCCCTAGGTGCCGAGTCGCTGACTACCAAAAGAAAAACCCTAAGCTCCTTGAAAACCTATTTCCTCTCTTTTATTCAGCCTATTTAAGGGAGTGAAACAAGTTCTTGCCGCACACAAAGAAAAAAAAGAAAAAGAAAATTTCCTTGCCGCTCACTTTTCCTCCTTACGTTGCTCTCCCTATTGTGCGTCAGGTATGGCCTCACAGATTGCTTTTCTTCATCTTACATATATATACTCAGTCATAGCACAATTGTGAGTCAAAATTTTAGTGTTTGCCTTGGTGTCTGTGTTGTATTGTAGTGGGAAAGAGAGAATTTCTTCTTTTGCTCCTCACGTACAGCCATATACACATATCTCACACCTACTTTGTCTTTTGTGGGAACAAATTATTACCAAGTATATATATATATATATATATATATATATATATATATATATATATATATATAATGATAATGATTTGTAGTATTTTTTTTATATATACGTACATCTGGATTTCTTCAAAATATATATAGTACTTTAAAATATATCTACACATATATAGATTCAGGTTGTTCCTTTGTATATATATAGCATTCTGACAGAGGTATATACATATATATGCAGGGTAGGGTTAAAGTGTACTTATATATATAGAATAGTTGAGAGTAAATAAATATATATATATATATATATATGTGTGTGTGTGTGTGTGTTGTGCAAAAATCTATTTAAATTAATAGGTAAATAATTGTACGTTTTACCTGCAAGTGCACAAGGTCAACATGGTAGTATAGGGTACAAGTACAGGATCATTCCCACGAGGATTGCTGAATTTAAGTTTAAAAATAAATTCCTTAAGCAAAAGCAAAATAAAGAATGGTTGTTGATGTGATGATAACAAAGGGTAGGGCTTTGATATCCACCACTAATTATATTAAACTAGTATTTCAATATGCCAATGCTTTGATCAAGTTATGCATATTTAATGTTTGCCAACCTAAGGGTTAAACTCTAACTCCTTAAGCTATTGATTTCCCTAAGCAACGAGTTAGGCATGGGTACATACTCTAACTCTTTTCTTTCCTAAAGGATTTAGCATGGTATATACTAAGTTGTTCTTTAGAAAAGCATATGTTCTATGGAAATCGACAAACACACAGGGCCTAGGGCATGGGTGTATACTCCTAGTTCCCTATGTTGATTAACCCAAGAATCGTGGTGTGGATTCTTTTGTTACTTAAGTTAAACCCAGGACTCGGCCATCCAAATTGATCTAACTAACAAGTCCATACCACATGCACATGTTGATCAGGCATACACATATGAGGAATTCATGCAAGCAGGTATTAATCAAGTTAAATAGCACAACATGATCATCACAAGGAGCCAATATTGAAATATTAATTTAACATAACTAGGGCTTCAATCTAGCCCTACTAAGTAAATTAGCTACACATAGAGTTGATGTTAAACATCTTCATAAAATAAAATAAAAGAAAGAATAAACCCGAGACTTGAACTTGAGAGCTCCTATTCTTCTTCCTTCTCCAAGCGTACCTATTCTAATGGCTTAGGAGTCTATTTATAGGCTTTAGAAGTCCTTGGAAAAGTAGTAAACCCTAGGGTTTTCGCAGGGTTTCAGTCCTATTACAATTTGGAGTTTGAAAAACCCTAATATGGAAATAGGGACATTATAGCCGCCACTTGGAATGCCTCCTGCGCACGGGTGCGCTCGATCGCAGGTCTGCGATCGATCCTTCCTTTGCCTACGCTCGATCGCTCCTGGCCTAGCTCGTGCAGCATCTTCTCTGGTATTGCGCTCGATCGCAGCTACCCTGCGATTGATCGCAGTATCAGGGAGCTCCAATTTTCCCATATTCTGTTTTTGAGCCTAACTCACCCAGTTTTACTTCACTTTCTTTCAAAAGCCTGTAAAAACATCAAAAACACAAAAAGGAAGTAAAATTGCCTAATTAACCAAAACCAAAGGATTAAAACATGTAAGATACGGGCTGAAAAGATGAATATTTTAGCGCTTATCACACCCCCAAACTTACATATTGCTAGTCCCTTAGAAATACAAAACAAAAAACTGGAATGGAAAAACAGAAAACAAAAGATAAATCCATCTTTCGTGGGATGTACGATTGCATTTAGCATATGCAACAAGCCTTTTAAACCCCTAGGAATTCCCTAGTGGACGAGTGAAGTCTCGTGAGGGTTTTCCAGAAATACTACCCACAAACATCATGCATAGTTCATGTCATCCCAAAAATTAAAGTATCACTTCAAGATCATGATTTTTATTCATTAGTAAGCTTAAAAAGATGAACTCCATCTTCACAATGAATTGGAATCTCAAAGTGCAATTACTTACAAAGGACATGCTAAAATATCACAAGTTTGAAAACAGTGTAAAGTGAATTAGCACAAAATTATGAGGCTTCCAAATCTTTCCAATATGTAAATGTCTCCAAATCTCAAAATTCACTGAAATTCCTATTAGAATGACACAAGGCATATTTCTTTCTTTTTTTTTTTTTTTTGGTCAGGTTGTGCAATGTTGGTTCTCTTAAGCTTTCTAATTGACCCTTGTAGCGAGTGTTAAGTCAATGGCTCCCAAACCAGGTGGTTTTAGGGCATTAGGTGTAGAGACACCCCTAAGGACCTACTAACTCGAGTCAAAAAGGCTACAAAACCAACTAACCATGACAATGATCAAATCCAAATTTTTCACCTTTTGACGTGAACACTCAGTGCTTTGAAACAAGAGGTCCAGTTACTCAGTGAAAAGCCATCAATAATCATTTATTTCACTTTTTTTTTTTCAATACATATGTCAAGCGTCATCTAATAAGTCATCCAATTTCATCCAAGATGCAAAAACACACACATTCTCCTCATGGCATTCCTCACAAATTATGTGCTAATGTGCCTGTGTGATTAGATCAAACATGCGATTTTTCAACTGGCCTAAGCAAGTAACCAAACTAACAGATTCACTTATCAGATCATGTGTTCAAAATTTTAAGCTCACTGATGAATTCAAGCCATAATTCTTTCTAGATCAACCTAAAATTTTTGAGCAACAAGAACATGCATAAATTTTAAATTTTAAATTTTTTAATTTTTTTTTTCAAACAACACACAAAACAAACCACATGAAATTGGGACAAAGTGTGTGTGAACATGTGTGCCCATACCCCCAAACTTAATTGACACATTGTCTCCAATGTGTGTACATTAAGGAAAGAGTGTACCCGGGAGATGGTCGACCATGTCTTGGAAAGCATGACTCACAGCACACCCCAAAACTTGAATTGAAGCACACTTGTCCCTGCAAAATAATAAAACACACTAACAAGTAAAAAGAAACAACACTAAAACGAACTAAAAATGAAACCAAAAATAACTAGGAGATGTTGCCAGGTGCGCTCGATCAGGCACATATTGTACGTTCGATCGCACTAACAGTGTGCGGCAGCCTCACAGATGGAGACCTGCGCTCGATCGCATGTGTGGTGCGATCGATCGCAGTAACAGAATTAAAAAAAACATGACAAAATACTTGAAACACTAACAACCAAGGTAAAATAAAACACAAAGTAAACAAAAATAAAATAAACATCATAACAAAAAGGATATGCTATGGGGTGCCTCCCATGAGCGCTAAATTTTACGTCTTCAGCCCGACTGTGGTCCTCTCTCAATGTGGTCCAGAAGTGGATGCTCCAGATGGTGGAGGGGGTAATCGGCTTAGGATGGACCGCATGACTTCTTCCATGGCAGTCAAGCGTTGATTCATGTGGACCTTACCTTCCTGGGCCTCCCTTCGTTGATCGGCGAGCTCTCGTTGAAGGCCTTCCATTTGCTCACAAAGGGCTCGGTATTGGATGGCTCGAATATCAGTTGCAGCTTCGTCATCATTGTCAGTTACCGGCTCAGATTCTGGTTCATCTTCAGCCATTGGCTCTGCCTCATCCACCTCTTCCCCAGCTTCTGGGAGTGCTTGGGGCATATGAGAGCAGCTTTTCTTCCATTAGCGAATGCCAAATAATGGAGTGGTCATGACTGGTTCGTCAGCTACAGTGCCCTTGATGCCCTTTTTCCGAAGGATATGTGTGATTAAGTAAGGGAAAGACAACCCCCATGAGTGAGTGGACTCTGCTCCCCCAACATGAACTCCATTCCAAAATTTGTAGATTTGGTTCCAGATAATTTCGGGAAAGGAATACCAGGCATCCTTGTGAAAGGCGTAAAGGGTTTGTAGAAATTGATCTCGCCTTTGCGTTTTGTGTCCCAAAGGGAAGGCATTGCGATGAAGCACCAAATCCACGAACCATAACCTTCACGGCAACTTGGACCGGCTGCCAGCATTGTGGTGG